>NC_134783.1:2497500-2505000 GCF_046742065.1 Oratosquilla oratoria
AGGAGAAATAAGGAAGGATGAGGTGAAGGCAGTTGTAAAGATGATGAAAGCAGGTAAGGCACCTGGTCTGGATGGATGCCATGCAGAATGTCTGAAAAAGGGAGGTTCAGTGATGGTGGACTGGTTGGTGAGGTTATTTAATGTTTGCTGGAGAGAGGGTAGAGTACCGGAGGACTGGAGTAGTGCCTGTATAGTTCCTCTTTACAAGGGAAAAGGGGACAAGTGTGAATGTAGTAATTTCAGAGGGATTAGCCTGTTGAGTGTAGTAGGGAAGGCTTATGGGAGGATCTTAATTGAGAGGATTAGGAGAGGAACAGAAGGAGTAATTGGTGAGGAACAGTGTGGATTTAGGACGGGTAGAGGTTGTGTAGATCAGATCTTTGTGGTAAGACAGATATGTGAGAAAGCTATAGGAAAGGGGAAGGATGTTTTTTGGGCTTTTATGGATCTGGAAAAGGCTTATGATAGGGTAGACAGAAAGGCACTGTGGGAGGTTATGCAGATTTATGGGATAGGAGGAAAGCTTTTGGGACCTGTCAAGAGTTTTTATGAGAGTAGTAGAGCATGTGTTAGGATTAGAAATGGAGAGAGTGAGTGGTTTGAAGTAAAGGTGGGACTTCGTCAAGGATGCGTTATGTCGCCCTGGCTGTTCAACTTATACATGGATGGGGTGGTGCGAGAGGTGAATGCTAGGGTAGTGAGTCAGGGATTGGAGATGGTTAAAGAAAATGGAGAAAAGTGGGAGGTGAGCCAGCTGTTGTTTGCGGACGACACTGCGCTTGTGGCAGGGTCAGAGGAGGGATTGAGGAAGCTGGTGGCAGAGTTTGGGAGAGTATGTGATAGAAGAAAGCTGAATATAAATGTGGGTAAAAGTAAGGTGATGAGATGTACAAGGGGTGAAAGTGGCAGTAGACTGGAAGTGAACATTAAGGGACAGTGACTGGAGGAAGTGGATAGTTTTAGATACTTGGGTGCAAGTGTAGCAGGAAAAGGTGGAGTGAAGGTGGAGGTAGAATGTAGATTGAGAGAAGCGAGTAAATGCCTTGGTGGTTTAAAGAGTGTAATGAGGAATAGACATTTGGGAATGGATGCGAAGAGGAGACTGTATGAAGGAGTGATTGTGCCAACAGCACTGTATGGGGCAGAAACGTGGAACATAAGAGAAGAAGAGAGAAGGAGTTTGAATGTGTTTGAGATGAGGTGTCTGAGAAGTATGGTGGGGGTTACTAGGCTGGATAGAGTGAGAAATGAGGAGGTGAGGAGGAGAACAGGGGTGAAAAAGGATTTGGGAGATAGGGTTGATGAAAGAATATTAGGATGGTTTGGACACATGGAAAGAATGAGTGAAGAAAGACTAGTAAAAGAGGTATGGAAGGCAGATGTGGAGGGAGTGAACATGAGGGGACGTCCTAGGATGAGGTGGATGGATGGGGTGAAGGGGGCTTTGGGGAAGAGGAGAATGTCTGTTGAGGAAGGAAGGGAGAGGATGGAAGACAGAGGTGAGTGGAGAATGGTTGTATATGGATGATGTTGTGACTGCATGAGGAGGAATGGGCGGGGGGGTGGGGGTGGGGTAGTATGTGTGAGTAAATTTTGACGCAGCCCGAAGGGATTTCTCCCCGTCCTCGCCTTATATGCAAAGGGGGACGGAGAGGGGGGGTCGCCGATTAAATGAAGCGGCCTTGCTGTGGATGTACTGTGTCTTGCGACACTGCTTCTGACCCAGGGCGGTGGGCAGGGTGCAGGGATGACCCGTCATCCAGGAGGTGCTCAGATGAGAGGAAGGGTGGGAGGGGTGTGGAGTGTATTTAGGGATGAAATGGGTGGGAGTGTTTTTATGCCTTTCCCTTTTTGGCTACCTCCCTTGGAAGGGGGAAAAAGCCTTGGTATATGTATGTATGAAGTCCACTTTCCACTTCTGACTCCATTCCCAAATCCTGTTTAGATCTTTGTAGCGATTCTTAGTCCATTTTTGTACTTACTTTCCTCATCGGTTTTGCGTCATCTATAAAGAATTTCAAGTAACTTTCAACACCCTCATCCATGTCATTTACGTAAATAGCAAACATTATTGGAGCCAATATTGATCCCTGTGGGACACCGCTAATCCCTCTTTGAGCACTACTCTCATTTTTCTTTCATGTAAGAAATCCTTCATCCATTTCAAGTTTTCCTTGTATCCTTCTCTCACCACCGTTGTTGTTAACACTTTTTACTGCTTCCTTCTATAGTTTTGTATTTTCCTCTCACTTTCTACTTTCTTTTCAGCACAGTTTTGTTGCGTATGATAATTCACTTCATGTTTCAATTGTAGGATAACTCAATAGTCTTACTCTGTCCAAGAGAGGGTATATAAACATTTTGTATTTTTCATATATTTTCTTCACTAATTCTTCTACAACTGGATTGTCGTAGTTACACCAGAGGACTCTCATCTGGAATCCTCATCTAAGGTTACTAGTTCATCTATACTACAGACATAATCGATCAACCCTGTCGTTGTTTGACTAGTATTTCTAGATAGTGTATCTGCTGCAACGTTCTTTCTACCCGGAATATATTAAAACCTAACCTCATAACACTGAAGTATAGCAAACCACCTGGCTAGTCTGCATATAATATTCTTATGCTTAAATAAGTTTTGAATAGCTGTGTGATCAGTCCACACTCTGACTGGATATCCCAGTATCATATCTTTAAAACTTTCTAATGAATATATCACTGCTAAAGTTTCTCTTACTGCATTATTACGAAGTGTAGATGTGTAAGCTATCGGTTTCAAAGTTCCATTTCTCTCTTGCATCAGTATACCTCCTAACCCTATGTCAGATGCATCAGTACAAAGAATGAACTCCTTATCATAATCTAAATATATGGGAACTAGAGAACTGGTAAATTTATCTTTCAACTTGTCAAAAGTTTGCTGTTGTGCAGCTTCTCACATGAACTTTGAATATTTCCTCAAGAAAGAACTTAATGGACTAGCTATATCTGCATACCCTTGGATATATTTCCTATAATATCCTATCAATCCCAAAAAGCTTCTAACTTTTTCTACATTGTTTGGAATTGGATAATTCTTCACTGCTTCAACTTTTGAATTTACTGTACTAAGTTCATGCCTGTCTATTTTATGTCTCAAATAAATAACACTGTCCTGCAAAAAGTTAAATTTTTCACTTTTTACTTTCAATCCTGCTTCAACTAGTCGTGAGAATACCAAATCTAATTTCTTAATGTGCTCAGCCACTGTTCGGGAAACTATTGAAATACCATCTAGAAATATACAACCCATCAAACTGTATTCATTAATCTCATGTAAGTTAATGGACTATTACATAACCCAAATGACATTCGTTGGAGCTCATACTGACCCGTTGGAGTAGAAAATGCTGTGAATTCTCGTGAGTTTTCATACAACTCTATCTACCAGAACGCAGACTTGACATCTGTAGTGCTAAGTACCTATTCTCAGTTCCTAACCTTCAAAGAATTTCCCCCTATTGCCGGTAATGGTAATCGATCGGGTATGGCCTGCTTATTCAATTCCCTATAATCTATAGTTAGACCTATTGTGCCATCTGATTTTGGCACCAGAATCAGAGAAAGTTTCACTCACTATGTTCAATAATATCCTGCGATAACATTTCAGTGATCAATTTATCTACAATGGATAGTTTGGAATGTGAAAATCTATAGGCAGGTATATAGATAGGTTGAGTAGCTGGTTTTAATTTGATCTGATGTTTTAAAACAGTCGTTTTGCCCAAGGCGTCTCCCGGCAAGCCAATTGTTTGTGCTTCAAGAGCAAAGCAACTGAGCTTTCATTCAATTTAAGACAACTAGTAGGTTCTAGTTGATTCTTATATTTCTCTCCCAAATCTGTTTCTTCCTGAAGTTAACAGATTGATGAAATTAGTGATTCCACTTCCTCAGTACACCTCATTTAAAATTTTAATGGGTTTTGTACAAACTTGAAACATCCTATTTATGTAACTTTTCCTAAGACTATGTCTATATTCAAAATATTAATCACTAATATTTCTACCATGTTCTTGTTTGTCTTATAAATCCCTCAATTCAATTTCAAACCTTTTATTCTAATTGATTCTGGGGTGGTTAAAATTTCAGAGTCTACACTGACTCCTTTCAACTGCACCATACTCTGTTAATTGCTCTGGTGTGTAATAATATTGACTTTATTACACCACCTTCCACAATTACCAAAGCTTCATTTGAAGTTGCTGAACTAGTAATTTCTGGAATTTCTTGAACATCTTAGTTGGGTTCACTATATGAGACTTAATTTTCTGTTGGTCTGGACCTCTCTGCCCCGCTATCTAAACTATCATTGTTATCTTCCATATCTATGTCAAAATATTCACTGGTTACTGTTACTGATTCTAAGTCTGATATATTTAAGAATGGGATTAACTGTCATTTCACAAAGATCCCTAACTCAGAAGGACCATGCTCCTTTTTCTCATAGTTGCAAATCCTATCAATAAATGTCCTGGGAAAACATATTCTTCCAAAACTATCACTGGAATGTGCAAATGCTTATTTCTATATAAGATGGCCTCTAATTCAACATTACCTAATATTTTTAAGTGACTTTCAGTTACTACTTGCAATGAGTAATGAATTGGTTCCAAGATTTTTACTCCTGATTTCAATTGGTTTGAAAATCTACTAGTTATAACATTAACTATAGATCCTCTTTCAATAAATATTTGAATAGGTTTATTGAACACTACCCGCAATGAGAAGTCCTACAGAAGACCTTCCTATTGTTATAGTCAATTTACAATTATCTTTGATGTTGGGGTTTTCTTTCACCCTTATATCATTCTTGTTACTAACACAATACTGTCTATGTGTATTTCTATGGGTAGCTCTGTAGTGTTATTTTATTTTGTGTCTAGGGGGTCTTCTTTTTATTTCTGGGTGAGTACGATCTATTTGTTTTTGTTTTACAGTACTGTGTTCTGTGTCCTATCCTCTGATGATACACACAGAAAGTTGGGTTTCTACAATGATATTTATCATGACCCTCATATTTGCAATTTCTACAAATAGGTTCATAATAACACTCTTGTGCTTTATGTCCCCAGGTATTACAATTGTAAAATTCAATTCTAGCATTCCTTGATGTGCTTCTAACTCTATGTTGAGATCCTCTGTTTCTGTAATAATTTCTAGAGTTCCTATTTTTTCTGTTGATGCATTCCAACTGTCATCACATATGAACTAATCGCTTTAGTTTCACTATAACTTTTAAGAAGGTTTGCTTAAGATCTGTATACAGCTTTTCTGAAGTTATTTTATCAGAATTATATATAGTCATATCTTCAGTGTTCTTAATGTCGATTTGAATCGATTCCCTCCACGTAGGCTCCCTCCACGTACGCCAACCTCGTCTTCCTTGGTTCACTACCTCGTCGTCCCTTGTTCACTCGTAGTAGTAGCTTGTTCCCTCGTTCATTATTGCTTGTAGTTGTTCTAGTTCCCCTCGCTCACTGTTGCTTGTAGTCGTTGTAGTTACCCTCGTTTACTGTTGCTTGTAGTTGTTCCCTCGTAGTCAGCATGTGTGTGGCTGCGTGGTTTAGTTGCGTGCAGGGAGTGCTTGTGGCTGCGTGTAGTGCGTGGTTGTGGTTGTGTGCACTGTGTGATCCTGATTTGAGGTACCAGTCTCGTAACCGTATCTTGCACTAAGTCCTGTAGTTTGATGCATCCGTCCCGTCCCTTCGGAGGCATTTTCTTTTTCCCCGTTCCGCCCCTAGCTGCTCACCACTCTTACCTCCGTTGTTACCACTGTTACACCGTCTACTGTTCCCTTCTAATGTCCCCTTTCTTTTGTATATATTTTTGTATTTCTTCTCTCACTATCTACTTTATTTTCACTTTATTTATGATAGTCATTCACAATATTCTTCTGTAGGAAAACCCTTTGCTTCCAATCATCCTAATTAGTCAAGTTCTATTACTCTGTATAAGAGAGGGGAATTAAACTAACTTAAAATTTCTGTCGTTTCTTCCCGAATGATATTATACCTGGTTTGTCAATTTACACCGAGAGACTCCCATCTGGAATCGTCAATTTGATCACTAGGTCAGTTTGCATTGACGTCGTGATTTCTTCAATCCAATGATCTTTACTTTTACATGATTTACTCCCATGAACCAATTGTATTTTCCCCTCCTCCACCCTTTCTCCAATCAAAAAGGCTGTTACGAAGGTCATAAGTAATATAGCTTACTCAAGCAATCTCGAAATCAATGCACTACCAACTTATTTTACATACTGATACATAAGCATAATACAGCAACGAAATTGGGTCCCCAGCGGTTGTTTGTAAACTATAGGCGACGAGCAAGGTTGTGCAATTCCTTCGTCTACGACTTTTATCTACCAAATATCCAACTCACAAAACTTAAATTCTCGCTACCTACCCCTCTATCTACCTTGCTTGTCTAACTTTATCTACCAGCCTCTTACACCCTCTATGATTTCCAGTTTTCTTAAAAAAAAAAAGCACAATCAGCCTATCCATCCCTTTTTTGTATTATACTTGTCAGTCTTGAATAAAAACGGATCAAATTTGTGGTACGACCTTCCCTGTCTAAATTCGAATTATCTCGGCTTTAGTATACTGTTTTCCTCCAGATGTTTTGTCCATCTATTTTTAATCACTTTTTCGCAAATTTTGGCTACTCTTCTTGTAAGGGAGACTGGTCTGTAACTTGGTGGGTCTTCCTTGTTTCCCTCTTTTTTAATTGTTACAATATTGGCACTTTCCCAGTCTTCCGGTATTTTTCCTTCTTTTAGTATCCAGTTTGGAATTCCATCTTATTATTTGATTCATTATTTCTTTTCATGTTACAATTATTTCTCTCATGGGTTGGGATCTCACTTCACTTCTTTCATCCCCAAGCTGAATATTTTCTCTAAGCGAACACAGACTTGAAGTGTTTGCTCATGACTTCAGCCGTTTCTATATCTTCTGTGTATTCTATATTCCCTTGGCGTAATCTTACTATTTCCTGTTTGTTTTTTACGGTTCACATATCTATAGAATACTTTTGGTTTGTTCTTACATTTTCTATTATGTCGTTTTCATAGTTTCTTTTTTCCTCCCTGCGTACTTTTACATATACATTCCTTAGATTGATATATATTTGCCACTTTCCAGGTTTTTTATCATTTCTCCTCACTACACCTTCTGTTAAACCAGCACTTAATAAACACCTTTACCTATTTTTGTCTTGGTACATATTATCCACTCCTTCGTTGCAGATTTCTTTCGAAATCATCCATTTTTCTTCCACTTGTGTCTTCATTGTAGATTTTTTCCCAATTCGTTTTTTGAAAGAAGTTTCTTAATTTTCCAAAGTCCGTCTTGTTATACGCCAGTCTTCCTTTTCTGTATTATTTCTTTCTTTCGATATATATTTCCACTTTTACTTCAAACTCAAGTAGTATTATGGTCACTCTTCCTA
>NC_134783.1:2527500-2530000 GCF_046742065.1 Oratosquilla oratoria
CGCCTAACTGTTAGGCATCTTCAGTGCTAATGAGTACAGTGTGTGGGAAATGATCTTATATACACAATTCACAGATCACAGACACATGCGTGCTGATCCGGTTGACCAATCAGGAGGCAGGAACACTAAGCTCCGCCCCCAGGCCTAGCGGCTGATCCTTAAGGTGACCTCGATGTCTTTGGATGTGGGAATGATAAATGGATCCGGAGTCTGTCTGTTCATCGTGGGGTTTTTATCTTTTATGTATAAGGCTTCTAGGATATGAAGGCGTGTGTGGTTTGTTTCTGTCTGTAAAATAGTGATGCCCTCCTCCAAATTCTTTCTTGTCAATGGGGTCTGATGTACGTCTTCGTGGTGTCGCTTGATAGCACCATTGGAGAGATGAAGGGTGAGACGCCTCGTGAGCTTCGTCGTAGTCATCCCTATGTATCTGTGATCTGTGAATTGTGTATATAAGATCATTTCCCACACACTGTACTCATTAGCACTGAAGATGCCTAACAGTTAGGCGAAAGCTCTGCATAAAATTAGAGAAGATAATTCCGATGCCTTTACTTATACCTCCAATGCTATTTGGTCAGGTAATTAAAGAACTTAGCACGACTCAGCGCGCCAGCATTAGAAAAGTTGAGAATGTCAGCAAAAAACTCGTGAACGCAGAAGCTGCTGCAAATTTTAATGACATTTGCCTTAAAGAGGATCTGCTGCCCAACTATAGCAATATATATATACATATATATACATACATACATACATACATACATATACCAAAGGCTTTTTCCCCCTTACACCGGTGTAGCAAAAACAAAAAGGCATAGAAACCACTCCCACCCAATCCATTTCCTATATATTCCACTCCCCTCCACCCTCCTCCATCCCTCTTATTTTGGCACCTCCTGGATGACGGGTCATCCATGCATCCTGTCCACTACCCTGGGTCAGAAGCAGTGTCGTAAGACACAGCACATCCACAGCAAGGCCGCTTCATAAATTCGGCGACCCCCTTCTCCGTCCCCTCATGCAGAAATGGAGAAGACGGGGAGAAATTCCTTCGGGCTGCGTCAAATTTTTTCTCATACATACTTCCTCACCCCCCCGTCCCCCACCCACTCCCCTTCATGCATCACAGCATCATCTATACACAACCCCTCTCCGTTCACCCCTATCTTCTGTCCTCTCCCGTCCTTCCTCCACAGACATTCCTCTCTTTTGTAATGCCCTTTTCACCTCATCCATCCATCTCATCCAAGGACGCCCCCTCATATTCACTCCTTCCACCTCTGCCTTCCACACTTTTTTTACTAATCTTTCTTCACTCATTCCTTCCATGTGTCCAAACCATTCTAATACCCTTTCATCAACCCTATCTCCCAGTTCCCTTTCCACCCCTGTTCTCCTCCTCACCTCCTCATTTCTCACTCTATCCAGCCTAGTAACCCCTATCATACTTCTCAGACATTTCATCTCAAACACATTCAAACTCCTTTTCTCTTCCCCTCTCATGTTCCATGTTTCTGCCCCGTACAATGCTGTTGGCACAATCACTCCTTCATATAACCTAGTATCCATTCCCAGATGTCTATTTCTCATTACACTTTTCAATCCACCAAGGTATTTACTCGCTTCTCTCATTCTACATTCTACCTCCACCCCCACTCCTCCCTTTCCTGCCACATTCGCACCCAAGTATATAAAACTATCCACTTCCTCCAGTCCTTCACCCTTATACTCACTTCCAGCCTGCTGTCACTCTCTCCCCTTGTACATCTCATTACCTTACTTTCACCCACATTTATCTTTAGTTTCCTTCTTTCACACACCTTCTCAAATTCTGTCACTAACTTCCTCAATCCCTCCTCTGATCCTGCTACAAGCGTAGTATCGTCAGCAAACAACAACTGGCTCACTTCCCACTTTTCTCCATTTTCTTTAATCATCTCCAACCCCTGCCTGACCCACTACCATTGCATTCACTTCTCGCACCACCTCGTCCATGTAAAGATTGAACAGCCAGGGCGACATAACACATCCCTGACGAAGTCCCACCTTTATCTCAAACCATTCACTCTCTCCATTTCTAATCCTAACACAAGCTCTACTACTCTCGTAAAACTCTTAACTGTTCTTAACAGTTTTCCTCCTATCCCATATATCTGCAGTACCTTCCACAGTGCCTTCCTGTCTACTCTGTCATAAGCCTTTTCCAGATCCATAAAAGCCCCAAAAAACATTCTTACCTTTTCCTATAGCTTTCTCACATATCTGCCTTACCACAAAAATCTGATCTACACAACCCCTGCCAGTCCTAAACCCACACTGTTCCTCACCAGTGATAAATTCAATATATACTTATATATACATATGCATATACATATACACATATATGAATGTCTTTTTTACAGTATTGATATTATTCATTTATTTGTTTGCTATTATTTGTCTGTTTATTATTATTTCCATGATTATCATTTATTGTTATGTATCTACAAATGTATTATTA
>NC_134783.1:2540000-2545000 GCF_046742065.1 Oratosquilla oratoria
AACAAAACGTTAGTGTTTAGGGTTCGGAGCCTTCCCCTGTGTTTATGTTCTCCATCATCCAAATAATTTTTCTAAAGTACTTATCAATATATATATATATATATATATATATATATATATGTATATATATATTTACATTTATATATATACATATATATATATATATGTGTGTGTGTGTGTGTGTGTGTGTGTGTGTGTGTGTGTGTGTGTGTGTGTGTGTGTGTGTGTGTGTGTGTGGGTGTGGGTGTGTGTGTGGGTGTGGGTGTGGGTGTGTGTGTGGGTGTGGGTGTGGGTGTGGGTGTGCGTGCGTGTACTGAATACATTCCGTCTGGGGTATTGACTGCATGTCATTGTAACTAACTTGCATTCGGTTGATACTTTAGGGTCTATATGATACGCCCCCACGGATCAGAGCCACACATCATTTCATCTGTGGTAGAGGAAATCTCTGTTGATAGAGGAATTATAATACTTTATTATACTGCGGCTATTCCTCTGTTATGCTCTTCCCCCACCCCTTGTTACTGTGCTGTATCATTTCTCTAAATATTCATTTCCTTTCTTTGTCCAACCCTGTGATGAGGGAAAAGAATGCTGCCACCGAGTCTTCCCACTTGATTTGTATGAGGCGAAAAAAAAAAAAAAGACAGGGATAGGACTAGGCATCCTTCTCCCAGTTGTAACAAAGGGGTCATTTCTAAAAAATAAGTAAAGTCATAAGTGGGTCTAGGAGGAGTTTTCCAACACGTAATCTAAGGTTTAGATCTTTTGATATGCGTGGATGTGGTACAGATCAGAGTACAAGGGAAGAGATACGCAGTATTTTAATGAGAAGAAAAATGGATGTGTTGGCATTGAGTGAATTTAAGTTGAAAGGGAGGGGCGAGTGTGAATTTAGGAGTGTAGTTGGGAAGTTCTAAGGAGTGAAGAGAGGACAAGGGAAAAAAGGGATGGCTATACTAGTAGGAGAAGAGATAGGTAAGCGTGTAGTGCAGTGGAAAGAGGTTTCTCCAAGGTTAATGTTAATGATGGCGAAACTGGGAAGGGAGATGTGGGTTTTTGTAAGTGCAAATGGGCCTGGTAGAGAGTTGAGTGTAGATGAAATGGAGGGTTTTTGGATGGGTGCATAGAGGTATAAGGGAGCCATATCAATGTAGTATTATTGGGAGGCCTTAATGCTGGGATCGGAAATGAACCAATAGATGTAGAGGTTTGGAAGTGTGGAGTTTTATGAAGAAATCGTAGTGGAGAGTTGATGGTGGAGATGTGTATCGAAAGAGAGTTAATGATAGTAAATATAGTGTTTAGGAAGAAAGTTAAGGATAAGTACACATGGGAGAGAGTGGTGTGTGGAAGGGTGATAAACCGTTAATAGACTATATAGTAGTAATCAGGAGTATAGTAGGAAGAGTTAAGGATGCGCATGTTCTAAAGGGAGAGAGTGGAGGAATATCAGATTATTTTTTGGTAGAATATGATTTGAGAGTGGAGTATAGATTGAGAAAGAGGAAAAGGACAGGAGGTAGGGAGGTACTTAGAGTGAACTGCTTAAAAGAGAAAGAAAAGGAGAAGGAGTACAAGAAGAAACTGAGATAGAGGTGGGAGTGAGTGAAAGATAGAGTAGAACTAGGAGTGGAGGAGGAATGGGGATGGTTCAAGGAGGGAGTCATAAGGTGTGCAAAGAAGGTGTGTGGAACAAGGAGGACAGAAGGAAATAGAAGGAGAAGTAGTGAGTGGTGGAATGAGGAAACAAGGAAGGTTGTAGAAGAAAAAAGCGAGCTTTCACATATTGGTTACAAAATAGGGCGAAAAATCATATGAGAGGTGCAAAGAAAAGAGAAGAGAAGTAAGACATAATATAAAGAAGGCAAAAGGAGAGGAGATGTGAAATGGGGAAAGTGTATGAAAGAATTTTTTTAAGTAATAAAAAGATATTTTGGAAGAGGAGGCAAATCAAGTAAAGAAGAAAAGATGGAGAGATGATAATGAAACAGAAGGCAGTATGAGGAAGATGGGGTTGTTGAATCTGAAGGAGGATAGTAATGGAAAAGTAGTTGCATTGGAAAGCGCTGAGAAAATTACCATAATGAGTGTGAAAAATGGAGGAGAAATATAGAAAGATGAAGTGAAGGTAGTTGTTAAGATGATGAGAGCAGGAAAGGTACATGAGTTGTATGAATGTCATACAGAATGTCTGAAAAAAAGAGGTACAGTGATAGTGTACTGGCTGGTGATGTTAATTGATGTTTGTTTAAGTGAGAGTAGAGTGCCGGAGGACTAGAGGAGTGCCTGTATAGTTCCACTTTACAAGGGGAAGGGGGACAAGTGTGACTGTAGTAACTTCAAAGGGATCAGTTTGTTAAGTGTAGTTTGGAAGTCTTATGGGAGGGTCTTGATTGAGAGGATTAGGAGAAGAACATAGGAAGTAATTGGTGAGGACCAGTGTGGTCTTAGGGAGGAGATAGAAGATAGGGGTGAATGGAGAATGGTTGTGTTTGGACGATGCTGTGACGCATGAGGGGAGTGGGTGGAAGATAGGGGGTGAGGGAGCATGTGTGAACAATAAGTTGACGCAGCTCGAAGGGATTTCTCCCTGTCTTCTCCTTTTATGCATGAGAGGACGGAGAGGGGGGAGGGGGTCGCCGATTTAATGAAGAGGCCTTGTGGATGTGCTGTGCCTTACGACACTCCTTCTGACCCAGGGCAGTGGGCGAGAAGCAGGGGTGACCGGTCATCCAGGAGGAGCCAAGATAAGAGGGAGGGAAGGGAGTATGTTGGGGATGGAATGAGTGGGAGTGGTTTTTATGCCTTTGTTTTATGGCTACCTACATTGTAAGGGGGAAAAAGCCTTTAGTATAAGCATGTATGTATGTATGTATGTAAGTATGTATGTATGTATGTATGTATGTATGTATGTATGTATGTATGTATGTATGTATGTATGTATGTATGTATGTATGTATGTATGTATATATATATGTATGTATGTATGTATGTATGTATGTATGTATGTATGTATGTATGTATGTATGTATATACATATTTATACATATATACATATATATATATATATATATATATATATATATATACAAATAGTTACGAAGGACCCACAGTCGGAATAAAAGTAAACTTAGAAGAAAACATAACTTCTATAATTCGACTAATAGGTATAGCCCTCTTCAGCAAAGTGCAGGCTACAAAAAATGTAGAGACATAAATACAATTGAGATCTGTGTAGATGGGTAAAAGGCAGAGGCAAAAACATGACAATCCATCACGCAGGGCGGAGTCAGAGGGGAGGGTATATGTGGGTGGAGGTGTGAGGTAAGATGGGAAGCGGGTTCAAGTTTCCTTTTATTCCGACTGTGGGTTCTCCGTGATTAAAAATTTACAAATGTGCTACTACGTTTTGTCCAAGTGATATAGAACTAGGTTTATTTGTTCTTTGAAATATAACACATTTGCTCCGGGTTTTATAGTCTCAGACCTACCCAGAGATCGGCTAATAAGTAGCTCTGAGCTCACTGCCGTAGGGTGGTGTCTGGCTGTCTCGACAGAGACTGCAGCAGATCCGAGGTGAATACACACACACACACACACACACACACACACACAAACACACACACACACACACACACACACACACACACACACACACACACACACACACACACACACACACACACACACACAGATATATATATATATACATATATATATACTATATATATATATACATATATATATATATATGTATATATATATATATATATATATGTCTATATATATATATATATATATGTATATATATATATATATATATATATATATATATGCATACATATACCAAAGGCTTTTTTTCCCTTACAAGAGAAGTAGCCAAAAGACAAAAGCATAGAAACCACTCCCACCCATTCCATCCCCTATATACTCCACTCCCCTCTACTTTCTTCCGTCCCTCCCATCTTGGCACCTCCTGGATGACGGGCCATCCCTTCATCTTGTCTACTGCCCTGGGTAAGAAGCAGTGTCGCAAGACACAGCACATCCACAGCATGGCCGCTTCATTAATTCGTTGACCCCGACCCCCCATCTCCGTCCCATCCGCAGAAAAGAAGAAAACGGGGAGAAATCCCTTTGGGCTGTGTCAATTAATTTCTCATACATACTCCCCGTCATGAACCACAGCATCATCCATACACAACCATTCTCCTCCCCATTCAACCCTCTCTCCTGTCCTTTCCCGTCCTTCCTCAACAAACATTCCTCTCTTTCCCAATGCCCCTTTTACATCATCCATCCATCTCATCCTAGGTCGCCTCCTCATGTTCACACCTTCCACTTCTGCCTTCCACACCTCTTTTACTAATCTTTCTTCCCTCATTTTTTCATGTGTCTAAACCACCCCAATACTCTTTCATCAACACTATCTCCAAAATCCCTTTCCACCTCTGTTCTCTTCCTCACCTCCTCATTTCTCACTTTACCCAGCCTAGTAACCCCTATCATACCTCTCAGGCACCTCAACTTCCTTCTTTTTCACACCTTCCAAAACTCTGCCACTAACTTCCTCAATCCCACTTCTGATCCTGCTACAAGCGCAGTTCCGTCAGCAAACAACAACTGTCTTATCTCCCACTATTCTTCATTTTCTTTAACCATCTCCAATTCCTGATCCACTACCCTTACATTCACCTCTCGCACCACTCCATCCATATATAGATTGAACAGCCATCCCTAACGAAATCCCACCTTTACCTCAAACCATTCACTCTCTCCATTTCTCACCGTAACACAAGCTCTACTACTCTCATAAAAACTCTTGACTACTCGTAACAGCTTTTCTCCTATCCCCATATATCTGCAATACCTCCCACAGTGTCTTCCTGTGTACCCTGTCCTAAGCCTTTTCCAGATCCATAAAAGCCCAAAACACATCATTACCTTTTCCTATAGATTTTTCACATATGTATATATATATATATATATATATATAT
>NC_134783.1:2582500-2585000 GCF_046742065.1 Oratosquilla oratoria
ATTTTCCTCACTCATCATTTTCTGTGCACTTCCCACTGCAACTACCTTTCCCTCCGTAAACCCCTTTACATTTACCAACTCCCTACAATACTCTGCAAACCTTCCTCTCACTGCCTTCTCTTCTATTATCATCTCTCCATCTGGATCTTTTACCTTTTTTTTTCTCTACTTGATTCGCCTCCTCTTCCTCTCTTCATTTCCTACCAAAATATTTTTATTATTTTCAAAATTTTCTATCATACTCTTACCCCATTTCACATCTACTCTCCTCTTTGCCTCCTTTATCTTATGCTTTACTTCTCTTTACTTTGTACCTCTCATATGATTCCCTCGTCCTAATTTGTAACCAATCTATGGAAGCTTGCTTCTTCTCTTCTACCACCTTCTTTACTTCCTCATCCCACCACTCACTACCCTTCCTCCTATTTCCTTCTGTCGTCCTTGTTCCACACCATCTTTGCACACATTATGACTCCCTCCTTGAACCATCCCCATTCCTCCTCCACTCCTAGTTCTACTCTATCCTTCACTCCCTTCCACTCCTGTCTCACCTTCTTATACTTCTCCTTTTCATTCTCATTTAAGGAGTTTACTCTAAGTACCTCCCTACCTTCTGCCCTTTTCCTTTATCTCCACTCTCAACTTATCTTCCACCAAAAAATGATCTGATATTTCTCCACTCTCTCCCCATAGAACGTGTACATCCTTAACTCTTCCCACTATACTCCTGGTTACCACTATATAGTCCATTAGCGCTCTATCTACCACCCTTTCATCCACCACCCTCTCCCATGTGTACTTATGCTTGGCTTTCTTCCGAAACACTGTATTTGCTATCATCAATTCTCTTTCGAGACACATCTCCATCATCAACTCTCCACTACGATTTTTTCCTGGAACTATACACTTCCCAATCACTCCGTTTATTGGTTTATTTCGTACCCTAGCGTTAAGGTCTCCCAATACAACTACATTGACATTTCTCCCTAATCCTTATATGCCCTCAAAAATCCTCTTTTTCCTCTACATTCTCCTCACTACCAGGCCCATATGCACTTAAAAAACCCACATGTCCTTTCCCAGCTTCACCTTAATCCACATTAACCTTGAAGACACCTCCTTCCACTCCACTATACGCTTACCTATCTCTTCACTTACTAGTATAGCCACCCATTCTCTCCCTCGTCCTCTCTTTACTACTAAGAATGCCCCAACTACTCTCCCAAACTCACACTCGCCCCTCCGTTTCAACTTAGTTTCACTCAATACCAACACATTAATCTTTCTTCTCACAAACATACTGCCTATCTCTTCCATTTTGCTCTCATGTGTACCACATCCATGCACATTAAAAGATCCAAAGCTGAGGGTACTGATTGGAAAACTCCTAAACCCTCTTATTTTTTTTTTTTTTTTTTTTTTTTTTTTTTTTGTAGGAATGTCCTCTGTGTGGCTAGTGGTACCAGGATTTCTAATCCTATCCCCGTCCCGTTTTTTTTTTGTTTTGTTTTTTGTCACCACGTACGACTCAAGTGGGAAGACTTGGTTGCAGCATTCTTTTCCCTACCACAGAGTAAGGCGAAAAAAAGGAAATGAATATTCATAGAAATTATAAAAGACATTAACAAGGGGTGGGGGACAACATAACAGAGGGACATTCACGAGAAAAGTGTCAACATTTCTCTATGAACAGATATTTCGTCAAAATGATGTGTGGTGCTTGTCCGTTTGGGCGCCCCATATAGTCCTTAAAGAATCAGCTCCATGCTAGTTTATCACAATAACATGCTGCCAATACCTCAGACGGGGTATATATATATACATATATATATATATATATATATATATATATATATATATATATATATATATATATATATATATACAGGTTGACATTAAAAAATCCGGCAACCATAAATCCGGAACCTTCAGAAATCCGGGACAGATTTCGGGAGCGCATTTTGATTTTCATATTTCCCGCGTTGGTGCGCCACTGTTTTCTGGAGCTGCCGCTTACGCCAGAATCAGCTGTTGGTTTATGCTTCCACCTGCTAACAAGTAATCCTGCTCATTTTTCTCATTATTCTCCTCATTATAACATTTATTTGTTGTTGTATAGCCCCAATATGGAATCAACAAAGAAGAAATGTGGCATAAAACGCAAACATCATGCGTTATCGATCGCAGAGAAAGTGGAAATATAAAAAAAACTTGGTAACAATGTGTCTGTGTGGACCATTTGTGAAACATACGACATTATGTGTAAAAAGCCCATCTGCTATTTAGCTTCTTTCCTAAGAAGTACAGTACGGAGTATTTTATTTACTTTAATTAAAATTCTTCGGTGGATCAGTTTTATGTTTTATTAAAATTGAATTAAAATTCTGTATAACTATCTTTACTGTGTTTTATTTAGTTCGTGAATAATAAAATTTCATTTGCTTTTCACTTAGTGTTTATTTTTCCCATTAAAGGACTGTACAAGTGATAATTTTCTTTA
>NC_134783.1:2610000-2615000 GCF_046742065.1 Oratosquilla oratoria
AGCGTTTGCTGGTGTAGTACATATTTCTTCAATTTTTCATTCAATAAAGAATTTGGTAGTGAGGCTTACCTACTTCTGAGTGCTGTCGATAATTTGAATACACCAATTCTTTTTTACAAAAAGTGATTTACACATTAGCAGAAAACTGGATAGGTTAGTAGTATTAGAAATGCCAAACATATAATCTCAAGACTTTTGTTGAGTCTGAATAATGACAGGCTTGTTCAGATAATCTAATATGAACGTAAAATTTTTCAATATCTTACTTTATTATATATCCACTTTCAGCCCCTTCAAACCTTATAAATTCTATATTTGTCTTAAACAGTATAATTTTAATAGAACATAGATATTAGAACTATACATTTTATAAGGCTTTGCTTAATCTCAAATATTATTTGATATCTTAACGTTTTTGTTTGTTATCTGATCTTGTGACAAATGTCGCCATTTATTCTTCAGATTTCTACTATATATGCGTCTTTTGCAATCCTTTAAAGGTTAAATCCTATTGAAGATACATTGAATGTTGTCAAGGAAAGAAGTAATACATTCTCGCGTTCACTCTTCGTTTCTGGTGTCAAGGATGCAGACAACTGTCGTATTATTGTTCAGTGCGTATCATAAGGAGGCTCGCTGGCCGAATGGGTTAAGGCGTCGCTACTTGCGCCGGAAGTCAAAGTGACGGCAAGTTGGACAAAGAGCATAATTCATTAGATTACATGCTACAAAGTCCTCTGTAAGAGGCACCGTCTTAGCCTCCTGATAAGGGTGAGTTGGCTATGTTCAACCGAATCACGAATGAACAAATTGACTCTCTTGTTCATGTCTGTTACCAAGATTCAGTAGCCTAAGCTTTTCCCGTAACTCATGAACCAAAAATCTCTTAACACTGATACAAACATAGTCTCAAGAATCTTATTGTCTCCGACTGTACACAAACCTTGTCCTTCTGTTACTGTTCTCCATTTGCTTCACTGAAGTTCCAGGTCGACAAGAACTCGCTCTAATCGGTGGTTCCCCACTGCCTAAGGGTCCTGCAGGAGAGGTCGAGGTAGTTTCCATAAAATATTGTGGTGGGTTGGGTCGTGTATGGGGCGGTTCAGTGCACACAATAAAGTGGCCCCTACACGCTCAATAACATTGTGTAATAATCCGTACAGCACAGTATCAGTGAAAATGTAGGGATACTATAAGTGAGGCATGCAGGGGGGAGGGTGATACAGTATTAAGTCAACATGTTGTATCTGTAAGACTGGTGTATCTGTAAGGCTGCTTATACAGTGCAGCCTACTAGACCATCTAAGTGTGGGAATTCAGTGGACACGACCAGCTGGATGAAGTAATGCATATGGGAAGTTGTAAAGGTTGACATATTTGTGAAATGCTTTTTCTGATACAAACTAGGAAACTTTTTTGTTGTGCTTCTAGATTTCCTCTCCTGAATACGTGTATCAATCCGTGATTTTTCTAACAAGTTTGGTCGACTATCAATATATGGATGATTTAATGATCGTTAGAATAATTGTATGAAGATTACTATTATAGTCTGTCTTAACTACCATTTGTGCGAGACTAGATTGGAAGTGAAGCTGATTAGAAGTATTTATAAAGGTAGTAATTGGCTGTCCTTTCAATAAGCAACACACAAACACTATTTAAACGTGCGGCCCTTTTCATTGTATATCGCCTGCCGTCAGACAATTTATTCAGTTCTATGGTGTTCCATTTTTTGCAACCATTGTATTGATTTTCGACGATAGTTGTACTGCTAGATTTTTTTTTTCAAATTATATCTTACGCACTATTACTATCAAACTCCCTCGATCAATATTATGGCAATACTTCAATACTCAATAAATATTCGCTAGTTACTATATATTTTGTATTGGTACTTTTCATTACTCACCATCCCACTCCCACGAAATGGGAAGTGATAAACCTCAGGTAGGGCAAGCCCTGTCAGTTGCGGCAAGTCGCTGAATAGTTTAGGCCGATGTATGAGTCGTCTCCCTGCCTGGCCAGGGCTGTCGAGAACCAATGCAAGAAGCACATACCGGGTCCCGGATATTGAATTCACAACCACCTGCTCATGAGTTTGACACGGTGTTCACTGGGCTACTGATAATAAACATTTATGAACGACCAATCCCCGTATATGGAGTTTAGTGACAGCTCTAGGGAACCAGAGTCACAACATTCTTTTATGGTTGTAGCCTTAGAAAGAAAATGCTGATCCCTTTTAATTTCTGCTATCCTGACCACTTTAACTTTCTCTCCTTTACCACGTCTATGGCTCCATCTCTTCGGCGCAATATTGTCTCCAAGGACAAAAGCTCTGGTTATCTCTGATGAAATACGACTTTCTACTGCCCTCCTTAAATCTCTCTTTTATCAACTGTACGACTCCATCTCTTCCCCACGATATTGTTCCCAACGACAAAAGCACCGATTAGTTATCTTTGATGAAATACTAACACGTACTACCACTGTCAAACTCGTTCGGACAACAATATAAAAAAATACATTATTAGTACCAATACATACTGATCATCCCAAAGTCAGTGGATCCCTTTGCTCTGGTGACTTTACCTAATCCTAATAAAATTATTTGACGTCAACTAAAAAAGAGTCTGTAGACCTCGTCACCCAAGCAAAAGGTGAGTGTGTGGGTTGGAGGGGGGGGGAGGGCTAATAACTGCACGTTCTCGTTCACCGATTTTCAACCCATGGTAACTCCCCACCTAAAGGGATTACGAATATTATATGTTATGGAGTAAGTATTTTGGAATTCATTCATACGCTATGCCTGAATGGTCACATTTTATGCATATGAGTGTATAATGTACTTATAAATTTGATCAAAGTATATCGGGTACATAACCATATTGTTTTTCATGTGTCTGTATGTTGCTTTTGAATGTGTATATATATATATATATATATATATATATATATATATATATATATATATGTGTGTGTGTGTGTGTGTGTGTGTGTGTGTGTGTGTGTGTGTGTGTGTGTGTGTGTGTGTGTGTGTGTGTGCATATATACATATATATATATATATGTATATGTGTGTGTGTGTGTGTGTGTGTGTGTGTGTGAATCTTGGCAGCAGGTTTTCTTTTAAACATGTTTTGTTAAAAACAACTGCGCATTCGGCGCAATATACGGCTATACGCAATATACGGCTATACAACGACGCAGCAAGACTAAGAAAAAACACCCTCGACTTCAGGAGGTCCCTAGTCGAGGAAGAGCTCCAAATCAAATCTCAACTGGTCGATTCCCTCCGCTCTGAGGTCGAGTCCCAAAAGAGACTTTGGAACAACCTAGATATTCCCATCCAGACAAAAGAAGACTTGGAAGTAGCACTTTGCCGTACCGTAAATGCCTACCGGGATTCTATCATCAGGAAGAATGTGAAGAAACTTTCCTCCATCAACGGTGGCCCTATCAAGATCCCTCGCCCCACCGAAGGTTACATAAACTTGACGAACTTCCAACCTGACTGTGACCTTGCTGAACTCCTACAGCTAGGTTTAAATTGCCATGTTTTGTCAAAACCCAAACCGTACAGTAAACGTGTCGAGATCGAAGTCCTACTTGAGCAGATTCACCATCTTGCCAAGGATGGTAAGGTGGAGGTCAACCCTAACATCCAACCTGAGCTAATCTCCGAGGCCAACCGTAGCAGAGGCTCCTTTACCAGCAAACTCCTCAAGAAACGTCACTTCGATGCAGCCAAACGACTCCGAAGCAACAAGGACATCACCGTTAGAAGGGCCAACAAAGCTGCAGTCTTCGTTCTGATCTCCACTGACGAATATCTTTCGAAAATCGATGATATTCTCATGGATTCTACTAAATTCAAAAGAATCCACCGTGATCCCACCCTTGACATCATAAGGAGTACCAACAAGACCATAGACGCCATTAACGCCAAGAACGGAGGCGTTAAACTCACCAAAATTTCCGGTGATTTCAAGCCTGGCTATTTATACGGAAATGTGAAGACACATAAACCTGGGAATCCTCTTCGTCCCATCATCAGCCAGATCTCTACGCCGACATACAACCTTGCCAAGTTCCTGAACCAACTTCTGACGCCCTTCACCCCTACACAACACAGCTACGTCTCTTCTAAAGATTTCTTGGACTCCATTAACGACGCTCCTGCTAGAGGAATTATTTCCTCTCTTGATGTGGATTCTCGCTTTACTAACGTCCCAATTTTACGAACAATCAACTACATTTGTGACACTATTTACCGAACAGGACCTTCTCCAAAGCTAGACATTCCTGAAATTCACCTTCGTCGCCTGCTCGAGACCTGCACCATGGAGACTGCCTTCCGGTGTCCCCGCGGTAACCTCTACCAGCAAGTTGACGGTGTGGCGATGGGCTCCCCCTTAGGAGTCCTTTTCGCAATTTTTTTCATGGGGTCAATCGAAAGGGAAGTTTTTTCACACCAAGACAAACCCATGGTGTATGGCAGATATGTCGACGATATTTTCATCATGTCTTCGTCAACAAAGGAAAGAGAGTCACTCCGTAACCTACTTGAAGAAACATCAGGATTAAACTTCACAACCGAAGAAGACGTTAATGGCTCTCTTCCATTCCTTGATGTATTGCTTCAACAAGAGGGTGACAACTTCTCCACTTCCGTTTATGTTAAGCCCACCAACCCTGGTCTCTGTCTTGATGGGAACAGTGAGTGCCCCCAACGTTACAAAGATAGCACCATTAGTGCCTTCTTTAGGAGGGCACTCACCCACTGCTCACGCTGGACCTCCACTCAAGCAGAAATAAACAGGGCCACTCAAGTTCTAGTAAATAATGGACATTCTAATCAAGACTGCCAGCGTGTCTTAAAAAGTGTCATCAACAAATGGTACCACGGGCCTCCCACCCCAGTAGCAGCCGAAGGTGAGATTTTTACCTTGTTCTACCGTGCTCAAATGTCCACAGCTTACAAGGAAGATGCGAAGGTT
>NC_134783.1:2622500-2637500 GCF_046742065.1 Oratosquilla oratoria
CGAGAAAAAAGTCTGACAGACAGACAGACAGACAGACAGACAGACAGACAGACAGACAGACAGACAGACACGAAACCGCTTTTATTTATAAGACAACAAAAATTTACGATGAAATGACTTTATTGATTCCTTGATGGAGAAATCCTTGCAAGTTTGATATAACGTTGGAAATTTAGCGGCATGTTCTCGTTTTAAAAACACAACTTGCTTTTTGTTTTTTGACAGGTGCTGTTTTGTTATTTTTTTCGTTTCTGTAACCCATTTCCAAAAATGGCGGTTTCTTCGTTTCATTACTGCTGAAGTTTCAGGCATCTTTCACAGGTTGAATATACACGTGCCCTTGATATCACGTTGGGCCCTGCCAAAAAAATCGAATAGACCTTTACTCTCGGACAGGGGTCAGCGTGTCCGCATTCTGACGGGTTCTGACGGATTGGGAAAACCGATCGGGTCACAGATTTTTAGTAATAGATAATGGCGAGTGCTGTGTGTGTTCCTTTGCCAGGTGTGAATCCGTGTTGGTTTGGGCTTAACATGTCGTGTTCGTGTTCGTGTGCCATGAGTCTGTTTGTGATTAGTCTTTCGTATATTTTTCCAGGTGTTTCTAGTTGTGATATGGGTCGGTAGTTTTGTATTTGTGTGGTGTCTTTGTTTTGTTTTGGTATGAATGTAATGATTGAGTTTTTGAATTTTTGTGGAAAGTATCCTAGGCTGAGTTGTATTGTTGTTGTTTTTTGGTAAGTGTGCGAGTATATGTTTCGTTATGCCTGATTGTCCTGGAGCTTTGTTTTTAGTGTGTTTGATTATGTTTTTAACGTCTTCTAGTGGTATGGGTTGTCCGATGTAGTTGTCAGTGTCTAGTCTGTCTAAGTCTATGTTTGCGTAAGGTTGTGTTTGTTGGTGGTGTTGTGTTATGCATGTGAGTATTTTTGTTTCATGGTTTGTGTCAAATTGTGTTTTCTGCTGGTGTGATCTGAAAAATGTTTTGCCATACCTGTCTGAATGCGTTTTCTTTGTCTTTGGCGTCGTGTAGTTTGTCGTTGTTATGTGTTATGTATGGTAAAGTGTTAGTGTTGGATCCTTGTAGTCTCTTTATTGTGTTCCAGAAGTCTTGTGGTTTTTTGGGGTTGAATTTGATGTTTGATATTAATTTGTTCAATGTCTCTTCGTAGTTTCTTTTGTATTCTTCTAGTATTTGTGTTTGTAATTGTTTAATTGTTTGTGCTGTGTGTGGAGTCCAGTTGTTTTCTGTTATAGCTTTATTCTTTATGTTGTTTGCCCTCCATATTAATTGATTTAGTGTTTTAGATGTTTTTGGTGTGGGTAGTTGTTTGTGGTGTTTTGTAGGTATACTCTGTGCGATTGCGTTGTGTATTAATTTGTACCAGTTTTCTATTTTATCGTCTATGTATTTTGTGTCTTTTATTTGAATATTTGTGTTGGTTTGTGTTTCTGTGTTGTTGTATTCTTCTGTTGTTGTTTCTAGTATTGTTTTAAACTTCTTCCAGTCTGCTTCTTTGTATAGTAGTCTCGGTGGTGTGGGGATAGTGATTGCTGTGGTGGATAGTGTGAAGTGTAGTGGTATGTGATCTGATGAAGTTATGTCGCCTGGGTGTATTCTGTATGTGAGGTGGTGGTGTCGGTTGGTGAATATCATGTCTGGGTTGCTTGTTCCGGTGTGTGTAATGCTTGTTGGGAAGTCTGGGCCGAGGAAGGTGAGGTGGTTCTGTGTTATTAGTTGGTGTATGCTTTTTCCTACGTGATTGTTGTATGTGTGTTTTAGTGTTTTGTGTTTTGCATTAAAGTCTCCTATGATGTATGTTGGGTGTGGTTTCTGTGTGATTTTCAGTATGTCTTGTGTTGGTAGGTATGGTCTTCGTGGTGGGAGGTATGTTGTGGCTATGATTATGGGTCCTTTGTTTGTGTATATTTCTATGGCTTACATGTCTTCATCAAAGTCGTCTAATAGTTTGTATTTTATGTTTTGTTTTATGGCTATGGCTATTCCTGCGTTGTCTTCGTTGTACGTGTTTTGTGTGTGTGTGTTGTAGTTGAATATCTTAACTGTGTGTCTCCCTATAGAGTTGAGTAATATAATGTCTGGTGTTTGTGTTAGGTAGTGGTTGCTTAATTGGTTTCTTCTGTGGAATGTCCAGTGTTGTACGTTGTGTTGTAGTATGTGTATTGTGTCCATGTTTGGTTGGTTTATTGGCTGTTGACTGTCCAGTGAGGTGTGTCTGTTGGTTTGTGTTTACGAATGTCGTAGTATCCCTGTTGTGTTTTTCTGTATTTTGTTTCTGTCAGTCGTTGTATAGGGGCTTTGGTCAGGTCAATTAGTTTTTGTGTTATCAAAGTGTCTACAGTTTCTTCAGGCATTTCCTTGGTGTAAATATATTTGATCTTTTTGTTTTGTAGGAGTGTGTGTACGTTTTGATGTATTTCTTCGTCTGTCATGTTTGTTGTGTTGGGTGTTATTATTTGAATTGTTTCTGTGTTGTGGTCTGTTTTCTTTGTCTTTGTGGGTTGTTCTGTTACTGATGTATGTTTGGTGGTCTTTTGTTTCTCTGTTCTTCAGTTTCCATTGCTTCTGGTTGTGATTGGGTGTGGGTAGTGTTGTTGATCATTTTTAGTACGGCTGTGGGTTTAATGACAGAGGGTGGGATTATGATTGTGGGGAGTCCTTTTGCTTTGTAATATTCATCAATTGTCTGTTGGTATGTTTCAGGTTGTGCTGCCTCATTTATGTTGGCGTGTATGATTGCTTTGTTTATGACAGTGAGGTGTTTGAGGGTTATAGGGTTGGGGATTGGTGTGGGGGAAGACTGAGCAGTATTTCCTGTGGCAATGTTAGCATATGAACTGTTGGATTGTGTGTGTGTGTTTTGCTCTTTATTTTCTTGTATCTTCTTCTTAATCAAGTCTTTTCTTACTTGGCATCTAGCTGCATACGTAGGGTGATTTAGGCCGCAGGCGATGCACTTCTTTATAGCGTTGTGACAGTTGTTGATTCTGTGGTCTCTTGAGCAGCAGCTTGAGCAGATGATGTATATGGTTGGTTGGGAACAGTGTTTGAGTGTGTGGTCATATGCGTAGCAGCGTGTGCATTGTGGTAAGTGTATGTATGTTTCCTGACTTAATGTGTGTGGGGGGAATGACTGGCTGAATATTAGGATGCCTTTGTTCAAGCTCGTCGTCGCCATTGTCGTAGTTTCAAGTTTTGCTTTAATGATGATCTTCGTATTGGGCATCTTGATGATATTTACAACTTTCATGTGGGAGTTAAGTCGTTCCATTTCTTGTCTGATTGTTTCCGGGTCTTCATTGTATATGTGTTCGTCTACTTGTTTGATTATCAGTGTTCTCTTGGCGTTCAGCTCCGGGGGGTCAATAATGTCCAGTCCTTCCTTTGCAAATGCTGTCTTCGTTGTTTTCTTAGTCAGTTCTTTGATTATCTTGTCCTCTGCTATAGCCGTATGTTGAGTGCCGTTCGTGTAGAGTCTCTGGATAGCTATCTCCAGCCTGGCCAATAGCTTCCAGATTACGGAGCGTTTTGTTTGGCCGGCCGTGGGCCGGTTCTCCCTAATGTTGATTCTGCCATAGCGCCGAAGCGCTTGGGCTTTTAAATATATGTGTGTGTTAGTTTGTGTGTGTGTGTCAGGGTTGTGTATGAAAAGAAAGGAAAAGTAAGGGAAATTGTGTTGGAGGGGGGGGGAGTCTCAGGGGCACGGTCTATGCTCACGTGGTTCTAATGGCCTAACGGTGGTTAAGGGAAAGCGATCGCGCTGGCTGGCGCCCGGGTGCCTTCTCGCAACGTATGGAACACTTTGATCGCCGAGGGTTCGAGACCTATGCCGGGTCCGCTATAAGAGCGGGAAACCGGGAGGGGGGTTCCCTCCCCTACCAGTCGACTGCACAAGTTTTAAGACCGCAAGGGCAATGTACAGTCGAAAGGGGGGCTATGAGGGCATACACCGTCAAAGCGAGAGGCGTAGAGAGTGCCTTGGCTCGAGTAACGGTTTTCAATTTGGTGGCGTGAATCTCTGGTCACTGCGGTAGAGGAGGTTCTTCAAGAGACGTCCGTTCACGGTGGTGTCCAGTAGCGTTCTAAGCCCTCCTACAGACTATCAGATTCTGCGGACATTATATACCCCCATTCTGGCTCATCTTGCTGGCCGTCTAGGAATGGAGCCCGCTGATTGGCTAATCGTTTCCCATCCCTTGTGAGCTAGCGCAGCTAAGGCTATTCTCGCTGCGGGTTGCGCCAGGCTAACATGTCCTTCTCGGTGATTGATAACTGGGCTCGTCGTGATGTGTGCGGCTTCTATGGTTTTCCTTAATCTCTTTCCCAGTCCTTGATGGAGAACCTCGACGTTATTCCAGTTGGGGAGATGTCCGTGTTTATCTACGTGTACCACCAAGGAGTTGGAAGTTCTGTGGTGGTGTAGATCACTCTTGCGTTCGTACACTCTTTTTCGATGCCACGCGATGATTCTCCGTAGTACGCGGCCGGACATCCTCCGCATGGAATTTTGTAAACAATGCTGTTCTGGTTTTTGATGTTCTTGTTCTCATTCTTACTCACTATGTCTCTGATTCTTAGTCCCGCGGCATGTGCAATATGTATACCCTTGGTGGATAGAAAATTACTGATTACTTCTGCTCCTTTTGAATATGGTACTACCAGGTAATCTTCTTCTTTGGTCATTTTGTTACTTTTTCTTGATATCATGAATGCTTTGTTTTTTAATTTATGTAGAAGACCTGAGGGGTACATGAGTTTACGAAAGGCCTAGGTTATGTATGATATTTCACCTGTCAGAAATTCATCGCTGCATATCCTTAGAGCTCGTAGGTAGTAACCCATTATATATATATATATATATATATATATATATATATATATATGTATGTATATATATATGTATGTATATATATAAATATATATATATATATATATATATACATATACATATACATATACATATACATATATATTCGTATACGGGGGTACTGGTTCTGTTTAATGCAAACGGATTTAAACACCATAACTTTATCAGAATTATTGTTTTTTTATGTTTTCAATTTTTCTAAGGAGAGTTCTGACTCTGGGAGGATGAGCGTTAACGAGCTGTCGAACGTTATACATTGTTAATTACACACAGGTTGACGTTTCGACATTAAGGAGTCATTCTCAAAATAATAAATCACAAATCAACACAATCGAACAGACACAAAACAAATACATTTTCACAGATTGGGTAAGTACGCGCGTTTCCATATACCTTATAAACATGCTCAAAGGTGACATATAAAGGCTTACAGTAGTGTGTAGGCCGCCGACCTGACCCGAGCTGATCTTATCAGAGGTGGGGGAGGGAAAGTCGGGGCAGTGTGTAATGCAAGAGGGGAAGACACAATTCCACGATTGGTAGGGCTAGTTCTCACATGGTTTGAAGAGCTATTGAACAAGTGAATGACCGTTACCATATTAGACTGAATAGTAATGGTAGGAGCCCATTCCCTAATATACATAGCTTCTACCAGTTTTAATTATTTAATATAATTGCATTGGGTAACTACTTTAGTGTTGTTAACAATAATTACTCTATCAAAAGTAGAATGGTGCTCATACTGAAAATTATTTTCAATTGTTGGAGATGAAGCGTTAGGCAGCGACTGAGACTACCCAATGTATGCACATTTGTGGAGCTTGCAGTCTCCAAAATCACAATTAAATTGATACCCAACATTAGTTTTTGACAAAGTCCCAGACTTACCGGACAAATAATTTTTTAACACTAAAGAGCTGTTATCCACCGGCTTGCAATTTTTGAAAGTTTTCCATCTTTCCGGTACGAACTGCAATAAATATTTTGGTAGAAAACTGTGATTTTGTTTTTTCTGACATGAAGGGTTCTCAGAGGCGCTACGGTCTAGCAAGTATTTATTTATTGGATCAAAGTCTGTGTTAGAGTAACTATTGTTAACTAACATCTGACGTAAGTGCTGGAGCTCGGCATGCAGCAAATGCCAAGAAGAGCAAACCTTAATTGCCTGCCTCAAGTATGCCTTGATTACCCCTCTCTTGTAATCTTGTGTGCATTAACCCTCACCATTCATGCACTTACCGGCGTTGGTGGGCTTGCGGTAAATGGAGGCAATAAAACATCTGAAGATCCGCGTTGGTGGGCTTGCGGTAAATGGAGGTAATAAAAACATCTGAAGATCCGCGTTGGTGGGCTTGCAGTAAATGGAGGTAATAAAGACATCTGAAGATCCGTCTACCATTACATCGAGGAATGGGAGTCTGTTGTTCTTATTTAACTTCACAGTGAACTTTAATCCAGAAATAACCTGAAGGTGAAAATTCCTCGAGTAATTGTAGGTCATCTACACAGAAAAAATATCATCAACATACCTGCGATACAAAATTGTTTTTTATAGCTTCTTCTTCAACATGGGCCATCAAAAGCTGGACAAAGAGAACCCCCAAAGGTGATCCCATAGCAACCCCATCTTATTGAACACACAAGTTACCTGATGGACATCTGAAAAGAGCCTCAGATGCACAAGCCAGGAGTCCCCTCCAATTCAGAGTCTGGTCTATGTTTCTCTCTTTGAGGCATTTTACAATGTTATCTGCCACTATCTCAGTTGGTTTCTTGATGTCATCTTTCTTTGTAGTGAAATGCCACAAACATTTCCATCGTGGCTCACTGCAATAGGTGTAGTGTTCCTCTTTTACCATATAAGGGAACAACTTGGCAGAATCTCCGACTTTCATGAACACTTTAGTGTCATACTTTCTCCCATAAAAAAATATTCTATTTTCTCTTATCCTCTTATCAAACTCCTCTTTCCCAGGTGAACGTCATCAGGTGTTATTAAATCTCCGCCAATCCAGGTAACTGTTGCTATCTCTGCAGTTTCTCTGAAGACCATGAGACCAGTGTGTTGTTGCAAGCTGGCCAGAACTATATTCGAGATATCTTTCCTATTTTGAGTCTTATGCCTGGTCAGCATCGAATCAGCCATGGGGAAGTCATTGAACTAAAAATCAGCTTCACTCTAATCATCAGTCTTCTTTCTCACAGTCTGGGCCTTCGTACGTCTATTTTCCTCGGCAATTCTTCTCTTCTGTCTCTCTGTGGCAGCCTCCTGTCTCTTGCATTCCTGAATATCCTGGCAAAAAATAATGAGGGCTCCTATACTGCCAGTCTTCTCTCTCTGAGCTTTGACAAATACCAGTTCGATCACGGGAATCTTTAGTTCACGCTTGCAAATACAGATGTGGGCCTTGCATTCACAGTCACGATTACATCCAAACTCAGGACAGAGAACTATTGGGCACTTGCAAGTTATGAAGTCAAATAACTGGTTCAATTGCTTGGAAAAGCTATCCATAAGTGCAAGGTTTCTTCTCCCAAGAGAGATATCACTTGCCTTTTCCCATTTGGCTAGCAGTCTTTCATTAACCTTCTTTTGATTTGTTATGACTGGAGGCTTAAACTGAGCGTTAGCCAGAGTGTACTGTGCCATGACAGCTTTGGTCATATCACTTGCAATGTCTTTATTTGTGTAAGTTCTTTATCGGAAATTCTGAAAACCGAAAAGTTACAAAATCCGAATGTTTTTTGTAGAAAGTGGAAAGTATTATAACAAGTTCTGTTTGGCGGAAAAATACAGAATTCAAACGCCCTAAAACTCGAACTTGAATTTCAAATGAAAATTTTTCAAGAAACTTTTCCCCCAAATTACAAATGATTTTTCGAAATCTGAAAAAATTCTCAAATATTTAGGATGTTTCTTGGATGTGTTCATCTTTGCGTTGTTCCGGCACCCACGCTCTCTGAGCGCTTAGTTTCGTTCCTGATGCGGTAGTGAAAACATCTGTGATTTTTTATATTATTTTCGGTTATTTTTTTGGAATTTCGGTTATTGTCTGGGCATTCCAACGGCCTTCTAGAACGATTTATATTCGAATTCTAAGGCACCAACGTAGACCTGACCCGACACCGACGCTTGGGTGACGTGACTGCTTGGCAAGTACGCTGCCATTTATCGCCAAACATGAAACCTTTAGCACCGCAGTGCGCACGTGGTGTGGTGCGGTGAAGTACTGCGATCGTGTGTTTGTGTACTTAAAAGTTACGGCCTATTGCCTCTTGTAACTTAATTGCAGATACGTATTTACTTTTGTGAATGTGCTAATGTTATCAACTTTAATTTATTCCGTTACATTATTTACCAAATCAATACTATATCATATAAGTCTCTATAAAATGTAACGACATTTATAGTCTTCTATTATACCACGTAAGTGTGAATGATCCTTTCTGTACAGACTTTGTATAACAGACTTCACTCGAAAATCCTGTTCCTGCTAAAAGCATCCTGATGACTTTCGAAAGTTAATGTTAGCGGCTTTATTTTCATTTATTCCATCTCGTCTTTTATCAGTTCATTACTGTAACATATAGTTAACTGTCTTTCTTTATTTCACTTAGGTGTGGATATTCATACGTTTTCTAGCAGAAATATTATATTTATGTGTATGATTAAAATGTGAATCTATGGCTTCATTATTTAGGTTTCTTATAATTTTACTATTTTATTGATTAGTAAATCACTACAAATAAGCTGTAATAATACCGATCTTTATTTATCCCAATTATTTGAGTATTTACAAGTTCCTGCTATAATAAAAATATTTGTATGTGAAGTGCTGCCCAAGCTTCACTGGGACAGATGGTATTTGTTCCAAAATCCGAAAGCACAGTAAGAAAATGGGGAAACACCTTAATCATCTCCATTACCATAAAAATCTTTATTATCTTCAAAAACAGAAAATTCTTCATCTTCGTCACTACTGCAGAATCACTGACTTCAAATAATGCGACATCTTCTGTGCCATTAAGGGGATTGCTAATGTCACATTTCTTAAAAGACTTCACAATGATTTCAGGCCTAACGTCATCCCATTTTTTTTTTCACCTACTTACACACTTGGGCAATGGTGGACCGTTTCATTCTTCTTATGGGTGTGAGGTCATGATGTGACTCAGTCATCCCCTTGTTCCAATGTTCGTGCGTGTTTTTCTCAAATGTCTTATTCATCTAAAGGCTGCAATTGACTTGTCAGTCCACCAGGAATGACAGCTAATTGGATTTTCAATTCACCAACTCTTTTTTAATGGCTGCAGTTCTATGTGCTCTAAACTGATCCCAAACCAGAAGAGAGGGTTTTCTTAATAGTCCACCAGGACGCTTTGACCATACATTTTGTAACCACAGTTCCATTCCATTTTCGTCTATCCAGCCTTTTTGGTGGACTTGAACAAATACACCTGTTGTAATTTTATCTTTAAGCCGAATTTTTCTTTTAAATATCAAGAAAGGTGGCAGGTTTGTGCCATGAGCACAACAGGACAGAACTACTGTATAGTGGGCCTTTTCATGGCCAGTGGTTTATATTGAGACCGTTTTAAACCCTCTGACAGTCACAGTCCTGTTGGATGGTACATCAAATGTGAGTGGAACTTCGTCCATGTTCCCAATGTTGTCCTGTTCAAAACAAGTTTTCTTTCGTGAATTTATAACAAATACGTGAAATTCTACAATTTTTTCTTTATAATCAGAAGGCATTTTCTGTGCAATGGATGTTCTTGTACGCATTGATAAACCCTACCGTTTCATAAACCTGTAACACCAACCTTCTTCACCCGCAAAGTTCTGTATCCCTCATTGTTCTACTACTTTCCTGGACTCATAAATTATAATTTTGATAGAAACACTTCTCCCTCAATTTCTCTCATTTAGCACCCACGTTTTCATGTCAACCTTAAGTTCTATCCAATGTTTGGCTGGGCAACAAAGGTTATGTTTACCTTTCCTTAAGCTTTTCAGTTTATCTTTTTGCTGTCGCCAGACGTGTATAATTTTTCCCGTAGGTGGTGCCCCAAAAGCCTTTCCTGCTGCTCTATTGCCATGCTCCTTGGCATAATCTACCACTTGTAGTTTGTAAGGGACTGTGTAGCTCGATTTTTTCCCTCTTAATGCCATAACAGTAAGGGTGTTGGTGTGTTTTCTTATGATCACCGTCAGATGGCATTGAACCAGGGTTCTGATCAGCTGTCACAGCTTCACAGGTTAGATTGCTTTCATTTTTACGATAATTTGTTTTTAAAGTAAAAATACTGGTAATAATAATACCAGCGATAAAATAATAATGCATGGAGATTAGCCTAGAGAAGGTCTTAATTTCGCATATTAGACGCAGGGAGATTTTTTTTTAGCCAAAATTAAAAGGTGTGTCCTATATGCCTTGAAATACGGTATATATGTATATATGTATATATATATATATATATATATATATATATATATATATATATATATATATATACATTGTGACAGGTTTGAGGAAGGTGGAAGAGAAAGGCAAGAGTCTAGGGCCGAGTTAATTCCTGACCGGTTTTGCTTATAGCTTCTTCAGAAGAATGTGGCTCCTGGGTAAATTACGCCTTCTTACATTTGCTGGATGTGCTAAGTCGACTGCTAACTGCCGTCTATATGACAACGGCGATAAATCCATCAAGGAAACGTACCAGTCTTAACCACTAGCTAAGAGCCCTGGTTCACTGTAAAATGGTAAGTTCGGACGGCAGTTATCAGTCGACTTAGCTCCTCGGAAAGTAGATTAACTTCCAGGTTGGTGAATTTTATAGGGTCAGTAGCTCAGTCGGTAAGGCGACGACAGTGAGAATTCACGAGCCCAGGTTTGAATCCGGGGACGACAGTCAGAATTATTTGATCGAGATCACCATCACCGGTGCTTCTATTCAGTTACGACAACAGCGATAAGTCCATCAAGGAAACGTACCAGTCTTAAACTCTAGCTAAGAGCCCTGGTTCACTGTAAAATAATAAGTATAATAAGTACGGACGGCAGTTGACAGTCGACTTAGTTCATCGTGAAGTATATTAACTTCCAGGTTGGTGAATTTTATAGGGTCAGTAGCTCAGTCGGTAAGGCGACGGCAGTGAGAATTCACGAGCCCAGGCTCGAATCCGGGGACGACAGTCGGAATTATTTGATCGACATCACCGCCACTGGTGATTCTATTCTCATATATATATATATATATATATATATATATATATATATATATATATATATGTATGTATATATATATACATATATATGAATATATATACATATATATGTACATATATATATATGTATATATATATACATATATATATATATATATATATATGTATATATATGTATATGTATATATATGCATAAACCACCGGGAAATTGAAAAAAAAACAGATATCGAAACTTTTCGGCTATTAAGATATTTTCAAAGGCACAGAAAAGCAATACAGAAAGAATCAATATATAAAGAAGAAGACAGAGGATATTCGGAAAGGTCCCATGTTACAAAGTATCACACACAGTCTTGACAATAATAAAATTGTCCAATTTAAATAAACCCAAACTCAAGTTCATATTATTTCCAAAAATTATTTCTATGAATGTATATATTATACATATTGTGTATATGTTATATATATTGTCTGTATTGCTTTTCTGTAACTTTGAAAATGTCTTAATTGACGAAAACGTTAGGTATCTGTTTTTTTCCATTTCCCTGTGGTTTCTGCAAAAATAGTTCACCACGTATGTTTTGTGATTTCTTTGCATATATATATATATATATATATATATATATATATATATATATACATACATACATATATACATACATAAGTTTAGTACATAAACTTCAATTACAGTTTTCCGTACACTCTGAAGAAGTTCTACGCGAACGAAACGTTAGTGTTTAGTATTCCATGCCTTCCCTTGTGCTTATGTTCTCCACATGCACATGCAAATCATGTATATATATATATATATATATATATATATATATATATATATATATATATACATATATATATATATGTTACATATATATACATATATGTTACATATATATATACATTTATATATATTTTACATATATATATATATATATATATAGCCACATATCTTTTCCAACCACATATCACTTTTAATTCCATACCATCGCAAACGAGACTGAGAGTCGCTCGACGGAGTCATCCGTTGGAAATTGAAACCTGGACGAGCCGAGGATTCGAACCCAGCTAACCCGTAACAAAGTTACATTGACGTAAACCAATACGCCATCATGAGAGATATTGGTTGACGACAATGTAACTTTGTTATGGGTCAGCTGGGTTCGATTCCTCGGCTCGTCCACGTTTCAATTTCCAACGGATGTCTCCTTCGAGCGATTCTCATTCTCGTTTGCGATGGTATGTAATTAAAAACGATATGTGGTTGAAAAAGATATTAATTGATCACTGGGAACCATTCAGTGTATATATATATATATATATATATATATATATATATATATATATATATATATATATATATATATATATATATATATATATATATCACAACAAAGATATGTCGTAGCACATATGTAAAATAATACTGATGACCCACTTTCGGAGAAGAATAAGCGAAGATATAGAGATCTGTATATTTCGATCACTTACTGTGATCCTCTTCGGCAGATATGAGTTACAAAGTACAGAACAATGTGTATTTATAGTAAAGCAGTGAGGTAGCATGAGGGGACGGGGCTCAGGTCAACACGCCCGGTACGCATGCTCGCATCTTGGTGGCTCAGGTCACATGACCGGCGTTGCATGGGCCTTGGTGATTTTTGTCCACCGCTAATGCTGATGGTAACATTTTATTTATGGCAAAAGAAGAAATACAGTCTGGTGACCATTGACCATGGGAAATGTTATAATTTGGGAAATTATTTATTAAGGAGGATTCTACTATTTTTCTTCTGAAACTACATTTGGATTTATAAATTATTTCAGCATCGTCCCAATTTATTCGGTGGTTTTTATTGGCGACGTGCTGAAATACTGCGGAATTTTACTGTCCGTATTTAACAGAGTTCTTGTGCTCCTTAACCCTGGTATTGAGATCTCGACCCGTCTGTCCCCAATATACATCATTGCAATCTAAACAAGGTAATTTATAAACTCCAGGAGTTGTATTACTCTTGGATCTATGATGTATATTGCTACCTCACTGGTTTACTATAAATACACATTGTTCTGTACTTTGTAACTCATATCTGCCGAAGAGGATCACAGTAAGTGATCGAAATATACAGATCTCTATATCTTCGCTTATTCTTCTCCGAAAGTGGGTCATCAGTATTATTTTACATATGTGCTACGACATATCTTTGTTGTGAATTACACCCACGATGGAACTCTCTCCGCCACTTCGCCTTTCTCAACTACAAGAAGGGGTAAAGAAGGCCTACCGCCGGTTGGAAACTTCCCTCATAGCCAGCAAGAAAAGGAAGAACCAACGTCTGTTTTTATCCAAGTGCTTAGAAGAACAAGTGTGTCCTAAGTCCTTTGGGTTTCTCAAACACAAGAATTTGGGATACAGTTTTCCCACCTACATCAGGGACTTCTTACAGGAACGTATCAAACTCGCTTCCCTTGAAAGTGATGCAGCCTACCTACAAGTCAGATCTGCAACAAGACACCTCAAGATTATGAGCTCCAATGAGTATACTTACCATTTACTTTCTAGATCAGCTATTAGCAAAGCTTCCCATGTTAGTGATAAACATTTAGAAATTCTTAATAAGAAACTAATTAGGTTATGTAACAACAGTGTGTGGTCCAAGTTTTCATTGACTGAAAATGTAGTAAATTTATCTGATATCACTCTCTCTCGTAATGAGTTAGAAGTGTTGGGACTAGGAGTCAATTTTGCTATGCACCCAACTAGAAACCACGCATTAGACTACATCGTAGAATTTGACAAGTTCTTGGCTTCAAATAATTATGATAAAGACCTACATTGTTTAAAAGGTATTCTCACGCATGGTATTTTGGATTGTTTTAAAAATGACTGTGGATTACCAAAGCGATACAAACTGGCTGTAGAAAATCTCACAAATCGTAAGGATGTCATCATATCCAGGGCAGATAAGGGAGGGAAATTAGTTATTCTTAATAACTTAGAATATGAAAACAAAGTTCATGATCTATTACAAGATAAAAACACATATGAACAACTATCAAAAAATCCACTAAAAAGCACTGCTTCAGAATTTAACAAACATGCCATTAAAATCTTAGGCAAAGACACGTTCCAAAAACTGAAAGTCATTAATCCCCAGTTGCCCAACTTTTACGGTCTTCCAAAATTGCACAAAGACGGCATTCCCCTCAGACCCATCATACCAAATAGGAATTCTTGTACACATAAGACCTCAAAATGGCTCACACAAATACTATCACCGTATGTAGGTTGTTTCTCAGAGTCTCACATAAAACACTCAGAAGACTTTATAAGAAAGATCAAAAGTCACAACCTACCTAGTAGTAGAAAATTACTAAGTCTAGATGTAGTTTCGTTATTCACCCAAATTGATGTAACGGTAGTCTTAGAGTTTTTGAAAGTAAAATTACAACCATACCAGAACCAGCTACCACTGCCACTAGATAAAATATTAAGTTTAACACAACTTTGCGTCAACACCAATGTTTTTTCATTCAAAGATCTTTATTATAAACAGAAATTCGGATGATTCATGGGCTCTAATCTCTCGCCAGTTCTAGCCAAATTATATATGGAATATTTTGAATCAGTGCTATTACCGGAAATTAAACCACCCGCCATGTTTTGGCATAGATATGTAGATGACATCTTTACGGTTTGGGATGATGAATGGGGATCATTCCAAGAATTTCACAACCAACTCAATCACCTAACGAACAATATTAAATTCAAGGTGGAATGGGAATTAGATCACAAATTACCTTTTCTAGATATTTTAATAATAAGAAATGCGGAGTCACTGTCCTTCACAGTTTATAGGAAGCCCACCCACACAGGGAGCTACCTACATT
>NC_134783.1:2642500-2645000 GCF_046742065.1 Oratosquilla oratoria
TAGCAAAGCCCACTCCAGAGTTGATGGTCCCCGCTCCGAAGATGCCCCTCCCGAAAATCTCCTCTGTCTTCCGGACCCCTCGCCCTCGCCCCCCGGACCCCAAACCTAAACTCACTGGCCAACGTCACCGGACTCCACACTGTTCAATAGTAAGGTCCATTTCCATGAGCTTCTCCTCTGCTCCCATTTGCCTCACCTGCAACAACAAATATATTGCGATTTCCCTTTCTTGGCCTCTCTTGCACCTTTCTTCCTTTTCTCTCTCCCTCCTTTGTGTGTGTGTGTTTTTTATAGTTTCTTGTTTCTTTGCGTACGCGTCTCTCAGCATATTTTGGGGGGATGGGTGGGAGTTTGTATTGTCCAGCGGGGTAAATCAGGTTTTTGCAAGAATACTTTTTCTCTGACATCCTCTGCAAATTCTGTTACACTTTTATCCCAAAATCTACTGTTGTATCGATGCTCGCACTCTACTTATCTCATTACAAAACTTTCCTTCAATGCTTTCTTTCTTCTTCTTCTTCTTTGTCCCTACATTCCGCTGGCCTCTCTCATACAAACTATTTTTTTTCTCTTTTCTATTCGTATTCGCATTTTTTTTTTTTTTATCCTTTTTCGGTTCCTTCGCCAGTCCTATTTTCAAAATTAATTTTTAATTTCTCATTTATCTTTTTTCCTTTGCTCTCTCTTCCCTTAGTCTCGTTCATTTTCTATAAAACATCCTTGCCCCTTTTCCTTTTCCTATCTACCATTCATTGTGAATCAACTTTTACCTCTCCGTTTCACCTCGTTCTTCCCTTGCCATCTCATTTACTTTTCCCTTCCATCATTCTTTTTCCGTCTAGTTTCGCTCTTACTTCTTCGTGTTCTTTCCCCCTATCGTCTTGCCCCCACCCCCCAAAGGTTCTCCTCCCATCCGAAAATCAATTCCCCCACTGCGGCCATAACTACCCATCTCTACTCTATTCTAGTTCCCGTAATTTTTTTTTTCTTTAGTTCTTATTTACAGTTCTTCTTTCACTCTGTTACGTCACTTCCCGATTAGAAATGCCTATGTCTCTGCCTACCTGTCTATCTTTCTGTCTATGTATGTGTCTGCCTGCCGCTTTTTCTTCTTTAAGAATTTTTTCTCATATTCACTCCCAAGTATAGTTGTGCTCTTTTGCCTCAAATCTTTTGCCTTTTCTTTGTCCAGTCTCTTCCACCACCTCCTTCACCCCCTCCTCCTCCTCTGCCTCCTTGTTCTCTTCCTCCTCCTTTTTTCTTCCTCTTCCTCTTCTTAGTCTTCCTTTCGCTTGTCCTTCTCCTCATTTTCCTTTTCCTCCTCTTCCAATTTTACCCCTCTCCTACTATTTCTCTTCGTCTTTTTGTTCCTCTTCCTCCTCTTGTCCTCATCTTCAACATCTTCTCCTCCTTCTTTCACTCTTTGTCTTTCTATTCTTCCTCCTCCTTCTCCATTTACTCCTCCCCTTCATACCCAACTCTTCTTTTTCTTCTTCCTCACTATCCCCTTCCTTCTCTCACTCTTCATCATTGTTTCTCTTCCTCATACTTCTTCATTTCTACCTACATCTCGTCCTCCTCCTCTGCTTCTGTCCGAAATACCCCATTTGGAGGCAGTTTAACATATCTTCTCAGGTGGTTCCTCATTCATTTCCCTCATTCACGTCCATTTCTTTTTCTGGGGACTCGCCCCGCCTACTCCTCCCTGTCTCCCTCCCACGACTCTCACCCCCACACCTCACTGAGCGGCCGGCCCCGAAGGAAAAAAAATGTCCGCGTCTGGGAGCGAGACCAGACCTAGATGCGTCAGTGCCGGAACGATGAAGAAGATGACAGTGTGACGATGGGAGGGATGACGACACGGGGAGATGCTAAGGAAAGATACGAAAAAGACAAATTTTAAGAAAATAAAAGTACTGGAGGAAGAGGTTGAGGAACAAGAAGAGGAAGAGGTGTATGGATAAAGCTAAGGCATGATAAAAAGTAAATAAGCGACTTGAATTATTAAAGATAAAAAAGTAGATAAATAATGAATGGACGTCTAGGTTATATGGAGCATTTGACTGTACATGCAATATATATATATATATATATATATATATATATATATATATACCTATATATATACAGTATATATATATACATATATATATACACATATATATATATATATACATATATATATGTATATATATATATATATATGTATATATATATATATATATCACTAAAAGTAAAACAACATAGAAAAAGTATTTCAAGGACTATAGAAAATATTCTGCCAAGGAAAATATTTTCACCTAAGGATGTTTTATAACCATTACGCCTGAGTAATACACCTATAATACAGTACTACGTCATAGCCAAATAAACTAGATTAGTACTTGGAAATACGTGTTTGTAAGTGTATGTGGGCATATGTATTCACTAAAGATGTGCTGCGTAACTATACATCCATCCACATCCACCAACACCCACAGACACACACACACATACATGC
>NC_134783.1:2662500-2665000 GCF_046742065.1 Oratosquilla oratoria
TTATTTCTCTAGTTTGATCATCATGCCCCCCAATCTTTGGTCATAAGCTCTGTAATGGCTCCTTCATAATGTCCGCAAAGAAATGAGACGTGCTACGATTAAGGGTCTGACACTATAGTTGGTTTACATAAATTATAAAACTATAACAGTGATCGTATAGAGATGATAGGATATGTGAATAACGCCCATTATAGAAGAATACTTTTACCCTGAACAGAGGGTAGGAAATAAGTGTTTAGGGGTGATAAGAGAAAGTGGAGACAACACAACTCCCTAACCGTCCTGCTATGAACCTTACAGTACGCTACTAGACTTCTTGCCAAAATTAATCAAAATACATGAACAAAGCCGACAAGAGAAGGATAATTTGATGAGGGGGGATAAGTCTTAACAGTAACAACAATAAGCAACGGCACCACACTTCCTACCGTGAATCTTAATTCTCTTGACTTCTTCCTGAACAGTAAAAACAGTAAGTGAAGGTAAGGCAACTATTTCGTCGTCCTGCTACCAGTCTACCTTCTCTGTCTTCTCCCCAGTGCAAGAGAGCATGGGTTCCCTCCATCACCTCCACCCCATGCCCGCACTAATCCTCTCCTGCTTCCTGCGCGTCCCCCTTAAGCCAGCAAAACTTCTTCCATCCCCTGAGAGGCAACGCATCCCTTTTCAGTCCGCCATGAGACCCAGCACTTCCTTTTTCTTACTCTCAGTATCATCCTCAGCCCCTTCACCTCCTCCTTCACATAAACCACTACCATTTCCTCTTGCAGCCCCTTGCGAGATCCAATAGTTCCGTCTTACTTCCAGTATCGCCCACAGCTCCTTCTCCCCGCTGTATAAAATAGCACGTCTCCCTCTTGCACCCCTTACGAGGTCATAAAGTTCCTTGTAAAATCTTCGGGGACCTACATAAGTCATTCTTCATTCACCGTGGGCAACTGTAACCCCACCCCACTCCTTCCCTATCATTCACCACAGCTCTTTGTTTTCCTGCTGTGATACTATTCGCTTCTTGTCACCCCCGAGATCTCCCATCGACCCAGCTGGTCCCCCTTCCCCGCTTAATTTCCCCTTCCCGGTCTATTTGCATCGCATCGTTTCCCCCTCCTGATTTTGTCTAAACACATTTCCTAATTGATATCTTTTCCTCTTTCTCTGTCCTCTCTTCTCTCTTTCTCTTTCTGCCCTCTCATTAACCTTCACACTTCGTCTGTATAAACTCAAATTAAACTTCTGCTTTATTCTTCCTCTTCCATCTTTCGCCAGCCGCTCATACTTACCTGAGGGAGGTGGCGGGGAGAAGGGGACCCCGGCACCAAGTCCTCCTCGCCTACCTCTCCCGTTACCCAATGTACTTAAGCAGTGGATCGTTATAGCATCCAAGTGCTTACCTAATGGATATTTTACTCTCCTATGTATCCCATGAGACACCACTGCTCAATAGTGGCTCTCTTTATGCTTAGTAAGTTTTCTAGTAAACATTTAGTGCTACTGTTAGTGTTCTATTTGCCTAATACAGTGCTGTTCCGGGCATTTCTATTGTATTTTTCAACTTGTTTTCTGAACGTTAAGAATTTTTCCCAAATGTCTAAACCAGTGATTCTCAAACTTTTTCGTAAGCAACGCTATTTAGAACATTTCAATCCTTCGCGACCTAGAGTATAAAGAAAGAAAATGTACAGAGATATATACACTTTATTTTGAAAAAAAAAATGTACAGCTTTTCATTCACAAAACTAATCTAGTGAGATTTATGGCACTGTTTTTGTGGTTAAAGGAAGGATTCATTTAAGTAACTGAAATACACTGAAAGCGTGAGAATTTTTGTGTCCCTGCGACCCATCAAAATTGATCTCGCGACCCATATTCTGAGAGCCACCGGTCTAAACTAAAACGATTAGATACTGCAGAAGGCCGTATCAGACAGCGTAATGTGGAGCACGAAGCAGGAGACGTGATCGTTGGTTCCTTCTTTGACCTTTTCGCGTCAAGTTTGACGCTGTGGCGAACAGAGATCCTCCGATAGACGAGGTCCAGCAACAAATGGTATTCATGCTGATTGCTGCGCCTCTTAGTACACCTGACCTTGTACAGAAACACTCTTATGAGGCCCTTCACTTGGCGCCTCGGCGCTCATTGCGCTCATTGTGATCTATAAAACTTGTCGATTTCCATTCCGTATTGCATCTCATTATACTCTACTCCCTTTATCCATCTTTCTTCTTCCTAATTATTATCTCTTCTGCTATTTCTTCATTTGCTTCCCTCTGTTTTCTTACCCCTTTCGCCTTCCTTCTATTATTTTTTCCACCTTTTCGTTTGTCTCCTTTTGATTTCTTATCTTATTCTTCTTCCCAACTTATCAATCTTACTTTTCAACTAGAATGAGTATGAAATAAATTATCTTAGTCGAGGAATTACTTTGATACACCTATAACTCTTTTTTAACTTCCATACGGATTTAATATATGTTTACCCACATTTTCACATTATCTCTTAG
>NC_134783.1:2675000-2680000 GCF_046742065.1 Oratosquilla oratoria
ACTTAAACACTTCTATTAGATCACCCCGCATCTGCGTCTATCCAGAGAGTGTAAGTTTAGGTGCCTAAGCCTCTCTTCATAAGCCAAATTTCCGAGTCCATGTATTATTTTGGTCATTCTTCTCTGTACTAATTCTAGTGAATTTATGTCCATTTTGTAGGACGGAGACCAAAACTGTACCGCATAGTCAAGGATGGGTCTAACTATCGCTAGATAGAGTTTGATGATTACCTCTGCACTTCTATTCGTTACCGTCCTAGCAATGAAGCCTAATGCTCTGTTAGCTTTATTTCTGGCGCTAATGAACTGCTTCCTGGTTTTAAGGTCCGGAATCACCAGAACTCCCAAGACCCTCTCGCACTCAGATTTGTCTAAAAACGTGTTATCTAAGTTGTATCTATTTTTGGGGTTGTGTAGCCCTACGTTTAACACGCTACACTTAGAGATATTGAAGTTCATTTGCCATTTCACCGACCATATTAACAATTTATTAAGATCATCCTGCAGAATCTCTGCGTCGTCTCCTGACCTAATTAGGCGTCCTATTTTAGTGTCGTCCGCAAACTTACTAACATCACTATTTATCCCATCGTCTAAGTTGTTTATGTACATAATGAACAACAAGGGACCCAAAACCGAGCCCTGGGGGACCCCGCTAGTAACATTGCCCCACCTAGATTTTATTCCATTTATGGTGACCCGCTGTTTTCTGTTACTAATCCAAGCTCTAATTAATTCTAACACTTTTCCTCCTATGCCATGGGCTTTGATTTTATTTAGTAGTCTCTGGTGTGGCACCTTGTCGAACGTTTTGCTAAAGTCAAAGTAAATAACATCGTAATTTTCATTGTTATCTGACGCCTTATATACTTTAGTGTAAAAGGATAGAAGATTAGTCACACATGACTTACCCTTGGAGAAACCATGCTGTGAATCACGAATTAAATTATGCCCTTCGATGTGTTCTCTGAGTCTATTTACTATTATTGATTCAAGCATTTTTCCTATAACTGATGTCAAACTGATTGGCCTGTAGTTACATATAGACGATCTATCTCCCTTCTTAAAAACAGGAATAACGTTTGCCTGCCTCCAAGCAGTTGGAACAAAACCAGTGTCTACCGATTTATTGAATATTTCAGTTAACTGGTCGTAGATTTCAAATTTACACTCTTTAAGCATTCTTGGAAAAATTTCGTCTGGACCCGGAGATTTTGTAGTTTTAAGTCTGTCAATCTGCTTGACTACTTCTTCTTTACTAATGCTGATATTAGATAGACTACTTTCTTCATCCCCTCTGAAAATCGGATCGCAGTCCGGTACTTCATCTAACCTCTCATTAGTAAACACCGATAGAAAATAATTGTTAAACTCCTCACTCATTTTTTCCTCCGATTCTATCATGACATTTGCATCATTTTTAATTGGTCCTATTATTTCTTTATTTTTGTTCTATAGAGGTGAAAGAAACCCTTTGGGTTGGCTTTTGCTTGACTGGCAACCTTGATTTCATAGTTACGTTTCGCTGAACGTGTATTCCTTTTAACCAGCTTTGCCATTTCGTTATATCTTGATCTAAGGTGTGATTTCCCGTTTTTTGTTTTTACGTAAAGTCCTCTTTTCATTCCGATCTCATGTTTCAATCTGTCCGTAATCCATTTGGGAGTATTACTATAAATGTGTTTTGTGCATTAATAATTAGATCAGTTAGATTACTATACATTTCTTTTAAATCGCTGACCTGACTGTTGGGCCCTCGCCCCCAAATGACCTGACCTAAGGTATGCATATTACCCTCCGTGACCCAGACCTCACTCCCAGCCCTCCCAGCCCCGCTCCGAGAACCAAGAATGTTCGAAACGTCCGTATGACATTTCGTATTCATTTTCAAATAGGTTTTTATATTGTCAAAGTCTGCTTTCCTGAAGTCTGGTACTTGAACGTTATTCGTACTTTTTCATTTTTCCCAAATAATATTAAATCTTATTTCTTGATGATCGCTAGAGCCTAGACTATCTCCCACTATTACGCTGCTAATTTGGTGCTCATTATTTGTTAAGATTAAGTCCAGGTTATTTTGTACCCTCGTAGGATCGGTAATCACTTGTTTTAGGAAATTATCCTGCACCACATCTAGTAATTTTATCGCTTCATTCATACATACATACATATACCAAGGCTCCTTTCCCCCTTACCAGGGGGGTAGCCAAAAAGGACAAGGCACAAAAACACTCCCACCCATTTCACCCCCGAAAACACTCCACACCCCTCCACCCTCCCTCCCATCTTAGCACCTCCTAGATGACGGGTCATCCCTGCACCCTGTCCACTGCCCTGGGTCAGAAGCAGTGTCGCAGGACACAGCACATCCACAGCAAGGCCGCTTCATTAAATCGGCGACCCCCCCTCTCCGTCCCCCCATATAAAGGAGAGGACGGGGAGAAATCCCTTCGGGCTGCGTCAAAAAATTTTGCTCACACACACTACCTCACCCCCATTCCCCCGTCCAATCCACCTCATGCATCACAACATTTTCCATATACAACCATTCTCCATTTACCCCTGTCTTCTGTCCTCTCCCGTCCTTCCTCAACCAACATTCCCCTCTTCATGATCTCCTATTAGTTTCCAAGTCAATGTTTCTATAATTAAAATCTCCCATGATCACAACGTTTTTGTACTGGGACGCTCTGTGAATTTCATGAATCAGGGGATCAATCTGCTCAATGCTGAGGTTAGGAGGTCTATACAAGACGCCAATAATAACTTTCTTATTCTTGCCTATAATCTCTACCCAAATAGATTCCGTACAGTCCTCTTCCTTAATCGAATTGTTGGTAATGCAGTTTAATGTATTTTTAACGAAAAGTGCTACACCTCCCCCATTCCTGCCAATCCTATCCTTATGAAAAAACATATCCTTCTATTTCGATTTCCGGAAGGAAATATTTATCAGCCATGTTGATCCAGGATTCAGTAATAGCTATAATATCGAAATTTTCTACGCATGCTTTACCTCGCAGCAAATCAATTTTGTTAATTATGCTCCTGCTATTTGTATAGTAAACTTTAAGTTTATCTTACCTCCACCTGCTTTGGTGATTCTTTACACAGTCCTTCTCTAAGTTGTTTCTATTGCCTAAAATATATTCCGATACTTCCCCCCCTACTCCCACTTAATCTACCCGAAAAAAACCCTGTAGGATGCCTACTTCTCGCTCAAGGGATTCAGTAAGGAGCCGAAATCCTCTGGGAGACAAGTGCACTCCGTCCCTTGTGTATAGGTGATTCTTACCATAAAAGCGGTCCCAGTTGTCGACAAATGCCCATCCATTGACCTTTCAATGTTTTGCCAGCCTGCAATTCATTGCAATAGCCCTGGAATGCCACATGCTTCCAACTCTACGCCTCGGAAGGATTCCAAATACTACAGGAACACCTCCCCTATTTCTAATCTTGTCTAGCGCATTCCGGTACCGCGCAAACAATTTCTCACTCCCTAACTTACCTATATAATTTCCTCCGGCACTCAAGCAAACTTCTGGGTCCTTTCCTTCCCCTACTAGACACTCTTCAATCCTATCTCTAACATCTCCTATGCCCGCGCCGGGGAAACACACCTGCGTCCTATGTTTCCTATCTTTGTCGCAGAAAACCCTATCTAAATACCTCACTTGACTGTCTCCTACTACCAAAATCTTACCTGTGGGCAGGGATCCAGCGTCTGCCCTTTCCTTCTTCTCTTGGATTTCATTAGTTTCTTCTTCCTGCAGATTTGTCAGTATTTGAAACGAGTTCTTGCATTTCAGCGGGGCTGGTGAGGACTTTTTTCCACTTTTCCGCATCTTATTTTTACCCCTATTCCATCCATGCTCATCGCTAATTTTGTCTTCCGTATTATGGACCTTCGAGCGGATAACTCGATTCTCCTCTTTAAGGCACTTAACAGCATCCTCCAAGGTTTCAGTTCTACTAAGTAGAGATTGTACCTCTTCGGCGCTGAACACAGTAACACAATCACTCGCCATATCACTTACAAATTTATATAGTTGCGTATGGAAAGGGAGAAATACACACAATATAAGCAAAATTATTTACCTGGGTCATCAATTTCTTCTTCTGTATGCTGTGGCTGACCTTGGCATTTTTCTCTGTGATATTTTAATCTTAACACAATGCCCTATAGTTCCTGGCTGCAGTCTTTGCATTTAGTTCGGTACCCATTGCCAGAAGTTGTTGGTAGTTTTTCAAAATAATTCCAGATAGGATCATTTTTTCTGACTGAAAGAACCACTCTGCCAGGTCCAGAAGACATCCTTCCTGGTTGATTCCAAAGCAGCAACTGACTCAGTGAGAAGCTGCTTACCTAGAACAAGTTTCAACAAGAATATTGTTGAAACTTTTTGTGGGCTGCACAGTGATATATACTACATGTAGATTTATACCGTATGCCAAAAATGTCCTTTAGCAATCAGATCGCATATCAGATAGCAATCCCACAATATTTAAAATCTATAAAAAAAAATATATGTAAATCAAATAAATCTGATTAAAAAAAATCGATTTCTTATATATTTTTAAAAGATAAAAAAAAAAAAAAAAAATCGCCAATCCTGGTGTCCACTAACTTCATACAATAATACCTGTTAAGTCCGGCTAAAATTGACATTTCAAAGCATAACAGTGCCTTAAAAATAGTTTCTTATTTCACTATAAAAGTTTATATTAACTTATACTGCATTGAATAAGTCAGTAGTTGATATATTTGTCCTATATACAATGTTAGGTTTCTAGTTTTGATATATTTGTCCAATATAAAATGTTAGGTTACGAAAGCAATGGACTCCGCTAGCGGACCCAGGGATCTGGATGCGCACGTCCTGTGTAATAGTGGTTTATATAAACCACTAGAGAATTTGATGTCCGGTGGGCTTTTACGTCATTTTTGTCTTCATATAGCCGTTTTTATTCCTCCCCCAGTTTCCCCAAAATAAATATTT
>NC_134783.1:2685000-2687500 GCF_046742065.1 Oratosquilla oratoria
TGCACCGCGCATCAGGAACACTTTCTTGGGGTATGTACTGGGTGTACAACTCAGCTAATTTAATATGAACTAATTTACCTGCGTTTTTCAGGAGATCTATCGATATACCATCTTCCCCAGGTGCTTTCCCTCGTTTCATAGCTTTTGGAGCAAATTTTGCTTCTTCCTTTGTAATCTTTGGTACACTACTAACGTCTACACATGAATTTACTGACTCAACTACGGTCTTCGACGATTAAAGCTCTTGGTAAATTCTTCTACTCCTTTTACCATTATGTCGCTGCATTTAATGATTTCTCTATTTCTATATTTCAATCATATCATTTGCTGTCTTCCTAAAGCATGTCTGCGCTCGGTCCCTTTAATAATTCACCTTTCCGAATGGCTTCCTTTATTTCATCCATGTTTCTCTTTCTTTTCTCTAATCTCTGCGTTTTGTTGATAAGCTTGTTTAGTTCTACTATTTCTATTTTGTCTTTCCTAATTTTACTCTACATGGTCCTTCTTCTTTTAAATAGGTAATTTGTAGCTTTGGAGTATTTGTTTTCTCTAATGTTTTTTGTACTTCCTACTTTCTCTGCTAGGGTAGTGGGTCAGGGATTGGAGATGGTTAAAGAAAATGGAGAAAAGTGGGAGGTGAGCCAGCTGTTGTTTGCGGACGACACTGCGCTTGTGGCAGGGTCAGAGGAGGGATTGAGGAAGCTGGTGGCAGAGTTTGGGAGAGTATGTGATAGAAGAAAGCTGAATATAAATGTGGGTAAAAGTAAGGTGATGAGATGTACAAGGGGTGAAAGTGGCAGTAGACTGGAAGTGAACATTAAGGGAGAGCGACTGGAGGAAGTGGATAGTTTTAGATACTTGGGTGCAAGTGTAGCAGGAAAAGGTGGAGTAAAGGTGGAGGTAGAATGTAGATTGAGAGAAGCGAGTAAATGCCTTGGTGGTTTAAAGAGTGTAATGAGGAATAGACATTTGGGAATGGATGCGAAGAGGAGACTGTATGAAGGAGTGATTGTACCAACAGCACTGTATGGGGCAGAAACGTGGAACATAAGAGAAGAAGAGAGAAGGAGTTTGAATGTGTTTGAGATGAGGTGTCTGAGAAGTATGGTGGGGGTTACTAGGCTGGATAGAGTGAGAAATGAGGAGGTGAGGAGGAGAACAGGGGTGAAAAGGGATTTGGGAGATAGGGTTGATGAAAGAATATTAGGATGGTTTGGACACATGGAAAGAATGAGTGAAGAAAGACTAGTAAAAGAGGTATGGAAGGCAGATGTGGAGGGAGTAAACATGAGGGGACGTCCTAGGATGAGGTGGATGGGTGGGGTGAAGGGGGCTTTGGGGAAGAGGGGAATGTCTGTTGAGGAAGGAAGGGAGAGGACGGAAGACAGAGGTGAGTGGAGAATGGTTGTATATGGATGATGTTGTGACTGCGTGAGGAGGAATGGGCGGGGGGGTGGGGGTGGGGTAGTATGTGTGAGTAAATTTTGACGCAGCCCGAAGGGATTTCTCCCCGTCCTCGCCTTATATGCAAAGGGGGACGGAGAGGGGGGGTCGCCGATTGAATGAAGCGGCCTTGCTGTGGGCGGGGTGCAGGGGGGACCCGTCGTCCGGGAGGAGCTCGGATGAGAGGGAGGGTGGGAGGGGTGTGGAGTGTATTTGGGGATGAAATGGGTGGGAGTGTTTTTGTGCCTTTCCCTTTTTGGCTACCTCCCTTGGAAGGGGGAAAAAGCCTTGGTATATGTGTGTATGTATGTACTTTCTCTGCTGGTTGCCTAATGGTATTCACTAAATTCAAATTAGTATTTTCCACGGTGTCCTCATTAGTTCGTAGAGCTTCGAATCTATCTTTGATTTCTAACTGTAATTTCTTATTATTATCCTTAACCTTTGCAAGGCTGATTTTCTTTCTTAAAATTAGTTTATTTCTTTCGGCTCTGAAATTGAATTTAGCTGTGCAACTTACCATTCTATGGTCACTTATGTTGACTTTATTTAACACCGTAACATTGCTAACGCTTTTGCTCTCATCTTCCAATATGAAGACTATTTCGTTCTTTGTTTTTTCATTCGGACTTCTCTACGTCTATTTATGACCTACACGCTTTTGGAAGAAAGTGTTCATTATCCTCATGTTGTAGTTTTCTACAAATTTGACTAACATCTCGCCTGTCATTTCTTTCACCTACTCCAAAGTTCCCAATGCACGTCTCATCTCCCATCTTCTTCCCTACTTTAGCATTAAAATATCCTATTACCAACGTATACTTACTTTTTTCTTGATCCACTAACTGACTTGAATAACCATAGAACGACTCAATTTCATTGTCTGAACTCTGTGAAGTTGGTACATAAACATGAATTATTTTTAGAGTGCACCTTTTACACAGCCTAATCACAATCCAAGCTACCCTGTCTGACAAACTACTGAATTTGACTACGTCACCAGCAACCTCTCTGTTTATGAAGAATCCTACTCCTCTTGATCTTTCATATATATATA
>NC_134783.1:2692500-2700000 GCF_046742065.1 Oratosquilla oratoria
AGTACGAGGCTTGCATCAACTTGTACTCGTACAGTTTGCAACTAGTAAGATATCATGCGAACCAATCTCAACGGTTATTCCTGCCTACTTCTGTTGTGTGTGGATAGCATCCCCATTTTTTACTCAGCGGCCAATAGGTTGTTGAAAGAGTTAAATGCATAGCCTTTCCGTACATGTACGTATGTGTATTTTGTAAAGACCACAATTTCTTCTAAAAAGACGTATCTTATCTTTACTTAAGATATATAAAAATTCCCCGAAAATGTGGGGCATTGAGACGAGCAGAGTAGATTCTGACATCTACTAAGAGGACATTTCGTAACTTCTAGTTTCATTTTCAAATGGATACAAAAATTCGATACAATATTATAAGCACACAAAAAGGAACACTAGGAATGTTTACTATACTGTATGTGGAACAACTCTAAGTGGATATGGTGCTACGAAGGGATCCTTAATGGGCGAGTGACTAAATTTTTCTACTGGGTCAGGAGGTCACCACTCTGGATGTTAATTGAGGCTGATCAATCTTTTATATAAAGAACTTCTTGTATGATAAGTCGACTGGCATCATTACCCTGGTTCAGTATTATGGTGCCTTTAACCAGATGCTCTCTTGTCGTGGGGATTCCATGTTCATGGAGGTAATGATTCTTAAATGATCCTGCTTGAAGATTGCAGGTAAGATGTCTTGAGAGTTGAGTAGTCGTCATTCCCACGTAAGATGATCGAGTTCAATAGTGCTCTTGTTGATATGTAAGAATGTATACAACTTTTCTCCCTTAAAGGAGCTCAAGACGATGGAGGGGGTTGTTTTTTAATATAAAGGTGGAAGAATTCTTAGATTGGTAAAATATTAAAAAGGGGTGAATATGGACCAGAGTCATACATCATTTTGTACTGTCTTGTACCATTTCTCTGAATATTCAACTCCGTTTTTCGCCTACTCTGTGGTAAGGGAAAAGAATGCTGCTACCAATTTTTCCCACTTGAATTGTACTAGGCGACAAAATACGGGACGGGGGTTAGGACTAGGAATCCCGCTAAATGTAGCCCCACAGGGGACATTCCTTAAAAAGAAAATAAATAAAAAATAAAAAAAGTAAAGGCATTAGAGGGTCTAGGAGTTTTCCGACCAGTACCCTAAGGTTTGAGTCTTTTAATGTGCGTGAATGTGGTACAGATGAGAGTAAAAGGGAAGAGGTAGGCAGTATGTTTGTGAGAAGAAAGATGGATGTGTTGGCATTGGGTGAAACTAAGTTCAAAGGGAGGGGCGAGTGTGAGTTTGGGAGTGTAGTTGGGAGGTTCTCAGGAGTGAGGAGGGGACGAGGGAGAGAAGAGGTGGTGTGGTGGAGTGGAAGGAGGTTTTATCAAGGTTAATGTGGATGAAGGTGAAAATGGGAAGGGAGATGTGGGTTTTTGTAAGTGCGTATGGGCCTGGTAGAGGAAAGGGAGGCTTTTTGGATAGATTTAAATGAGTGTATAGAGAGATTACGGAGAAATGTCACTGTAGTTGTATTGGGAGACCTTAATGCTAGGGTAGGAAATGAAGAAATAGGCGAAGTGATTAGGAAGTGTGGAGTTCCAGGTAAAAATCGTAGTGGAGAGTTGATGGTGGAGATGTGTCTAGAAAGAGAGTTGATGATAACATATACAGTGCTTAGGAAGAACATCAAGTATAAGTATACAGGGGAGAGGGTGGTGAATGAAAGGGTGGCAGATAGAGCGTTAATGGACTATATAGTGGTAACCAGGAGTACAATAGGAAGAATTAAGGATGTACATGTTCTAAGGGGAGAGAATGGGGGAATATCAGATAATTTTCTGGTGGAAGGTAAATTGAGAGTAGAGAATAGGTGGAGAAAGAGGAAAAGGGCAGAAGGTAGGGAGGTACTTGAGTGAACTGCTTAAATGAGAAAGACAAGGAGAATGAGTATAGCTAAAAGCTGAGAGAGGAGTAGGATGGATTGAAAGATAGAGTAGAACTAGGTGTGGAGGAGGAATGGGAATGGTTCAAGGAGGGAGTCATAAGATGTACCAAGATGGTGTGTGGAACAAGGAGGAGAGAAAGAAACAGAAGGAATGGTAGTGAGTGGTGGGATATGGAAGCGAAGAAGGGTGTAGAAGAGAAGAAGCAAGCTTTCATAGATTGGTTACAAATTGGGACGAGGGAATTGTATGAGAGGTACAAAGTAAAGAGAAGATAAGTAAAGCTTAAGGTAAAAGAGGCAAAGAGGATAGCAGACGTGAAATGGGGTAAGAGCATGACAGAAAATTTTGAAAGTAATAAAAAAAAATGGAAAGAAATTAAAAGAGAATGAGGAGGCAAACCAAGTAGAGAAGAAAAGATAAAAGGTGCATATGGAGAGATGATAATGAAAGAGAAGGCAGTGAGAGGACGGTGGGCAAAGTATTTTAGGGAGTTGCTAAATGTAAAGGAGGTTGGAAGGGAAAGGTAGTTGCAGTAGGAAGCGCTAAGAAAATGACCGTGAGGAGTGAGGAAAATGGAGGAGAAATAAGGAAAGAAGAAGTGAAAGTAGCTGTTAAGATGATGAGAGCAGGTAAGGCACCTGGGTTGGATGGATGCCATGTAGAATGTCTGAAAAAAGGAGGTACAGTTATGGTGGACTGGCTGGTGGGGTTATGTAATGTTTTGTTTAAGAGAGGGTCGAGTTGCGAAGGACTGGAGGAGTGCCTGTATAGTTCCACTTTACAATGGAAAAGGGGACAAGTGTGAGTCTAGTAGTTTCAGAGGGATCAGCTTGTTAAGTGTAGTTGGGAAGGCTTATGGGAGGGTCTTAATTGAGAGGATTAGGAGAAGAACAGAGGGGGTTATTGGTGTGGTACAGTGTGGGTTTAGGACAGGTAGGGGTTGTGTAGATCAGATTTTTGTGGTAAGACAGATATTTGAGAAAGCCATAGGAAAAGGCAAGGATGCTTTGGGGCTTTTATGGATCTGGAAAAGGCTTATGACAGGGTAGACCGGAAGGCACTGTGGGAGGTATTGCAGATATATGGGATAGGAGGAAAGCTTTTAGGAGCTATCAAGAGTTTTTACGAAAGTAATAGAGCTTGTGTTAGGATTAGAAATGGAGAGAGTGAGTGGCTTGAGGTAAAGGTGGGACTTCGTCAGGGATGTGTTATGTCGTTCTGGCTGTTCAATTTATACATGGATGGATTGGTGCGAGAGGTGAATGCAAGGGTCGTGGGTCGGGGATTGGAGATAGTTAAATAAAAATGGAGAAAAGTGGGAGATAAGCCAGTTGTTTTTTGCTGACGACACTGCGCTTGTAGCAGAATCAGAGAATGGATTGGGGAAGTTAGTGACAGAGTTTGAGAAGGTGTGCGAAAGAAGGAAGTTGAAGATAAATGTGAGTAAAAGTAAGGTGATGAGATGGAGAAGGGGAGATTGACAGTATACTGAAAGTGAATATTAAGAGACTGGAGGTAGAATGTAGATTGAGAGAAGCGAGTAAATATCTTAGTGGATTAAAAAGTGTAATGAGAAATAGACATTTAGGAATGTATGCTAAGAGGAGATTGTATGAAGGAGTGATTGTGCCGACAGCACTGTATGGGGCAGAAACAGGGAGCATAAGAGACGAAGAGAGGAGTTTGAATGTGTTTGAGATGAAATGCCTGAGAAGTATGATAGGGGTTTTTAGGCTAGATAGTGTGAGAAATGAGGAGGTGAGGAGGAGAACAGGGGTTGGAAGAATATTGATGAAAGAGTATTAGGATGGTTTGGACACATGGAAAGAATAAGTAAAATAAGATTAGTAAAAGAGGTGTGGAAGCCAGAGGTAGAAGGTGTGAACATAAGGGGGTCCTAGGATGAGATGGATGGATAGTGTAAAAGGGGCAGTGGGAAAGAGAGGAATGTCTGTTGAGGAAGAACGTGAGAGGACAGAAGATAGGTGTGAATGGAAAATGGTTGTGTATGGATGATGCTATGATGTAGGAGAGTGGGTGGGGGATGCGGGGGTGAGGGAGTATGTATGAGAAATAAATTGACGCAGCCCGAAGGGATTTCTCCCCGTCTTCTCCTTTTCTCCACGAGGGGACGGAGAAGGGAGGGGGTCGCCAAATTAATGAAGCGGCCTTGATATGGATGTGCTGTGTCTTGCGACACACTGCTTCTGACCCAGGGCAGTGGACAAGATGTAGGGATGACCCGTCATCCAGGAGGTGCCAAGATAAGAGGGAGGGAAGAGGTTAGAGGGGAGTGGAGTATGTGGGGATGGAATGGGTGGGAGTGGTTTCTATGCCTTGTCTTTTGGCTACCTCCCGTGTATGGGAAAAAAGCCTTTGGTATAGGTATATATGTATGTATGTATATATATATATGCTGGTACATTGTGACAAGTTGATGAAGGTGGAAAAAGAAGTCACGGGTCTAGTTCCGAGTTCCTGTGTTTATTCCTGATTGGTTTCGCTCTATGAAGAAGCATATATATATATACATATATATATATATATACATATATATATATATATATATGTATACATATATATATATATATATATATATATAAATATATACATATATATGTTTTTGGGGGGGACACCGATTTGGGGATTATGTTTATGGTACCAACGGTCTACTCATTCCTTTATAGTTCTCCGTATACGGTAATTGGGGAAACAATTTTTTATGAGAACTTGGGAGGTCCGTTCTAGTTTATGGTGAACAGATGTCCAATTTTAACAGTAGCAGGATGATCCATTAGAAGTAAGAATGCACAACGGGAGACACCTTTTAAAAACTCCAGGCGGAGTAAATATAAAAGCATTGCCGACCATTCCCACGAAATTTTTTTGCTATTAAAGTTGAATTTAGGCAACAGAAACGTTATTTTTCAACTCTGAATAAATCCTCTGCACTTCGAAAACAGATTCGGCTATCGTCGGGAATCTTCGGAAGTATGACGTAAGAATAGCCAAACATCGCTGTTCACACCCCATTGTTCGCCATTGTTAAATAATGAATCTATTGAATAGCTACGAGAAAATCTAGTCCATGAACTACTACAATTTTTGCAGCTAAACAATATGTTAAACTTTTAACAATAGCGAACAATGGGGTGTGAATAGCGATGTTTGGCTACTCATAAGTCACATTTTCAAAGAATCCCGACGATAACTGAAGCTGGTTTTGAAATCCAGATGATTTATCTAGAGTTCAAGAATATATATTTTTGTTGCCTAAATTCAATTCTAAAAGCAAAAATATTTCGTGGGAATGGTCGGCAGTGCTTGGAGTTTTGAAAAAGTGTCTCCCGTTGTGCATTCTGACCTCTATAAGCATGGAAGGCCCCGATAAGAGAACTTCTGGTCAAAAGTACCACGAAACACCAGGATGGTGATACCCGTCGCCTTTCCCTACTAGAAGCTTATTGTATAAATGATTTATCATCCTCGAGTAACATCCAGAGTGCTGACCTTATGACCCTCCCCTGCAGTAGAAACATTTTGTCACTCGCCCATTAAGACTACCCACGTAGCTTCCACTTACAGTGACCTTTCCTAGTGTTCATCTAAATGTGTTTATATTCTTATTTAACCCTTAACAGGTAAAGGTCTTTTTGACAAACGATTCAGGTAAAGCGGGGTCTGACAGACCCCAAACACAAAAAATAAAAAATAAATACTGCTACTGCATTTATTGGCATAGAAATCAAAACATATGCACTTCAACTTATATTCTTCCATTTACATGCTTAAAAGTGACTATAATTGTTAGACATATATTTTAATGAAAATTACAAAAAAAATATGAAAAATAAGATATTGCTGACTTCAGAGGGTGCTTGACTGAAAACATGAAACATGAAGCGGTTGGTCATCATCATTTTGTAGAGACCAATGTCCCAACTATCTTTAAGGAAAAGCAGAGCTACAACAAATGAATAATAAATGTGTTTCATAAACCATGAAATCTGAAGAAGAAAAAAACGAGGTAATTATTTTTTACTTTGACCAATTTTACGCAAAAATTATGGACTGGTTTTAATGAAATTTTCAGGGAAGGTTGATACTAGGTCCAGCAAACAATCTATAAGTTTTTAATGGTATCTAAAATTATTATTTATAAGTTTTTATGGCTCTAAGCACTCCTACCCTGACTCAGCAAAACCCCATCCTTCGTTGACGGAAGTTTGTGGTCTCAGAGGGTTTTGAGTTTTCTTGAGAGGACATGAGAGTCGAGCAATTCATACATAATGCTAGTGATAATGAAGAACATATTTTATTGGATATACTGAAAGTGGAATTTGTGATACTGAAGAATCTAATTGCAGTCATCGCATATGGAGGTTGAATGGTCCTGACACACTGGTCTTTTGCAGTGTAGGCAGTAGTTCTTGGTCTTCCTGTCAGACTTCGGGTCACACAAGGCACATCGCTTTCTCACAGAAGAGGTATTCGCTTGCTGATGGGACATGTTCAGTTGTATGTGTGGAAATAGAGTGGCTGAGGTGTCCTAAAATGTGGCGAGATGTCACATTTTATGAAGATATGAGAATAGTGTGAGAAGAAACATATTATTAACAGAACAGAAAATATCAAACATTTATATGTGATACAAAATATGATACAAATTAAATTTGAACAAAAAGAGGGGAAGGATGGAATAAATTACAGCAGTATGTGTGGGAATAGAGTGGCTGAGGTGTCCTAAAATGTGGCGAGATGTCACATTTTATGATAATATGAGAATAGTGTGATCTTGTTGTGAGAAGAAACAAATTAACAGAACAGAAAATATTAAGCATTTATATGTGATACAAAATATGTGATACAAATTAAATCTGAACAAAAGAGGGGAAGGATAGATTAAATAAAATGTGGTGGAATGTCATGTTTTATGATAATATGAGTATAGCGTGACTATGATATGAAAAGAAATTAAACATTGTGATAAAAGTTTATGTGATCAAAAAAGGGAAAATGGAATAAATAAAATAAATAAATTGAATAAATTAAATCAAACTCGGATGCATGTGTGGGAATAGAGTGGCTGAGGTGTCCTAAAATGTGGCGAGATGTCACATCTTATGATGATATGAGAATAGTGTGAGAAGAAACATATTATTAACAGAACAGAAAATATCAAACATTTATATGTGATACAAAATATGTGATACAAATTAAATTTGAACAAAAAGAGGGGAAGGATGGAATAAATTACAGCTGTATGTGTGGGAATAGAGTGACTGAGGTGTCCTAAAATGTGGCGAGATGTCACATTTTATGATGATATGAGAATAGTGTGATCTTGTTGTGAGAAGAAACATATTAACAGAACAGAAAATATTAAGCATTTATATGTGATACAAAATATGTGATACAAATTAAATTTGAACAAAAGAGGGGAAGGATAAATCAATCAAATAAAATGTGGCGGAATGTCATGTTTTATGATAATATGAGTATAGTGTGACCATGATATGAAAAGAAACTCACATTACCAGAACAGAAATTAAACATTGTGATAAAAAT
>NC_134783.1:2712500-2715000 GCF_046742065.1 Oratosquilla oratoria
AGTACAGTACACAATAAACACAATACAAGAAAAGAATACAAGAAATACAGCAAAAAACAAAATACAAGCACAACAAAATAGATATCAAGACGTTTCGCAGATCTTTCTGCATCCTCAGTTGAAGTGAAAAGAAAGGCAAAGGGAGCATATTTTAAATGAAATGGGAAGCACGGGGAGAAGTCACCGTGTTGCAACTGGGGGAAGTCACATATATATACATATATGTATATATATACATATATATATATATATATATATATATATATACAGTATATATATATATATATATATGTATATATATATATATATATATATATATATATATATATGCGTAAGTAACCATTAGGAAAAGTAAACTAACGAAGCAGAGCACTTTCGTATAATTACATCTTCAGTGCAGATACAAAGAAGGAATTATCTTTGTATCTGCACTGAAGATGTAATTATACGAAAGTGTTCTGCTTCGTTAGTTTACTTTTCCTAATGGTTACTTACGCATTTGTGAACACACGCTCCTAGTGTTTTTATTGCATATATATATATATATATATATATATATATATATATATATATATATATATATATATATACATACATACATAGATATAGTATATAAGCCCCTTCCCGTATCTTCTTAGTATATAAGCCCCTTCCCGTATCTTCTTGGATGTACAGATACGATCTTCTGGTTTTCTTCACTTTATTGGTTAATCAAGAAGAGTTCACTGTAGATTTACACACATCTTTGCACAAAGTTTCCAGTATATATATTTTTACACACAGTTCGCAGTACACTACTTACACAGAGCACGTCTATCAGACCGACCGCTCCGGGGCTAGTGCATCGACTTTTTGTTCGTCGGAAGTGCCAACACAGCAAAATAGGAGGTGCTGGTAGATGTTTTAACAAATTTTTTTAATAGGAATGTTTGGTTTCCCGCAAATAAACTATCATGTTCTTAATTACTAGCTATATGTTATTTACAGTATGTAATATTTCCAGGGGGGAAGGGTTCATTATTATTTGGTTGTCGTGTGTTTTGTGAGTTAGAGGTTGACTGCACTTATGAGTATGTTCGTGTGTGTGTGTGTGTTGGTTGCTTCTTGGCAGTGCTGGTCGCACGGGCACGAAGTGCTGAGTCGGCAACCGCCCAGTCAGCAAGATTGAGAGGATGCGTTTGGTGACGGACAGTCGGGTGGACCAGTGAGTGAGTGAGTGAGTGAGTGAGTGGGGTGAGTGATATTACTCATCATGTATATGGTGGCGTATAAAATAGATAGATAGATAGATAGATAGATAGATAGATAGATAGATAGATAGATAGATAGATAGATAGATAGATATATAGATAGATAGATAGATAGAGAAATAATGTTTTGCGCAAAGAATTCTTGTGGTGAAAGAGAAATTTTCTGTCATGGTTAACAAATTAAATGACATGGGTATTCAGTGTGTGATCAGGCATTTCCGCTTACTCAACGCTAACCTGGAAAAACTCCATAAGGTACGAAGTGTGTGTGTGTGTCTGTGCACGCGCGCATACGTATGTGTATGTGCGTGTGTGTTCTTATGTGTGTATGCATGTTTTCTTGTGATAATCAGGATTCGAACCCCCAAACCGACGGGGCCGTGGAACAATGGTGTGTGTGTGTGTGTGTGTGTGTGTGTGTGTGTGTGTGTGTGTGTGTGTGTGTGTGTGTGTGTGTGTGTGTGTGTGTGTGTGTGTGTGTGTGTGTGTGTGTGTATTTACCTAGTTGTATTTACCTAGTTGTATTTTGCGGGAAGGGGAGCTATGCTCGTGTTGTCCCGCCATTGTATCTCTCAGTGTCTAGTTTGCTTTTAAACTCGTGAATGGTTTTTGCGCTTACTATTTCATTATCCAGTTTGTTCCAAGTGTCTAAAACTTGTTTTTCTTCAGTTCTCTTCTATAGCTATGTTTTCTTAATTTTCTTCCATGTCCTCTTGTGTTTCTCTTGTCCCAGTTTAGTAATTCTTCTCTATCAAGTATCTCTGTGCCTTTGATGATTCTGTAGGTCTCCTCTCTCTCTTCTTTGCTCCAGTGTCGGTAGCTCCAGTTTAGCCAATCTCTCCTCGTATGATAGGTTTGCAAGTGCAGGTGCCATTTTTGTAGCTGGTCTTTGGATTCTTTCTATTTTCTTTATGTTCTTTTTGGTACTGGGGGACCACAATGTCGCCGCATACTCTAGTCTAGGCCTTATCAATGTAACCAATATTTTTTTTATCATGTCTTCGTCCAGGTAAGCAAAAGCCACTTTTATTGATCTTAGCAAATTGTAAGTCTCCCCGACAATTTTGTAAATCTGTGTATCATAGGACAAGTCGTTTGTGATAATAACTCCCAAGTCTTTTCGGATCCTACTTTCTTTACTTCCTTGGTTCCAATTGTATATTTTCTTGATATTCTGTTTTTGCTTTTTCCAAACTCCATTATGCTACACTTCTTAGTATTAAAATCCACTTCCCATTTCTGACTCCAGT
>NC_134783.1:2720000-2727500 GCF_046742065.1 Oratosquilla oratoria
GACAGTAACAGTAATAGTGACAGTTAGTTATGGTGATAATGATAGTTAATAGTGAGTACAGTGATAGTGACAATGAGTGACAGTGATACTGAAAGTAATAGTGAGTGACAGTGTTAGTAATAGTGGCAGTGATACTGATGATGTTAGATATTAAAAAGAGAGCAACAGCAATAATTATGATGATAATGATTCATCATTATCTTATTGTTCCCGGCATTCCTTATTGTGGCCACCGCAATGACGATGACATCATCATGGAAGGCGGCGCTATCTTTCTTACAATGCACTAATAACAGCGTCAGGTGGGGAAAATTTAAAATAATTTGCAAAGAAAAGAGCATATCAAGTATTCTATTATAAGCTTCTAAAAAGCTTGTGTAATACGTACTGTGAAATTAAAAATGTGAAAAGTGAAATCGGTAATGTATAATGTACTCGTAAAATGTGGAATGTATAACGTATAATGTGAAATGTGTATCGTGTAATATGAAATGTGAAATGTGTAATATGTAATGTCAAACGTGAAATGTGAATTATGCCATGTGAAATGTAAAATGTGTAATATGTAATGTGGAATGTGAATTATGCCATGTGGAATGTAAAATGTGCAACACGCAATTAGTTATATATTATATGCAATTTGCAGTATGAGCCTACAAGTGCAATGTGCTATGTGAAAAAGGAAATATTGAATGTGAAATGTGATATGCGTAATATGTAACACGTAATGCATAATAAAGTACGAGTATTCATCAATACAGATGCAATCTTTTAAATCTTCTGAAACAATTAAATGATTGATTTAACCTTTACTTTGGAATAAAATGTAACTAATAATTATGTATACATAACTTAAGAACTTCCGCGAGGGCAGAGACAGACGCACCTCTTCTTAGACCCCCCCCCCAAAAAAAAAAAAAAATAATCATCATCTTTAGTAAAGAGCGACAGGTACCAAAACCCATATATATAAGAGTTTGGTACCTTCTCCGTATGACACGGACGAGTAAAATGAGAAGAAAAAAAAAAAGAAAACACAAAAAAGAGAGAGAGAAAAAAAAAAAAACAAGAACAAGGCAACAAAAGTTGAAGCCCCACAAAGACATCCTTTCCCAAACACGAAAGATACATCATTACATTCTCCAAGAAAATATGTGTGATTCCATTGTACTTGGAAAAGATTCTGTACAAGATAATAAAAGCAAAGCAAAGCTCAAAGGACTGCATTGGAACAAAGGGCACAGGTGGATGGCGAGAAGAGCTGTAGGAAGAGGGAAAACAAGGGGGGAGAAGGGGAAACAAGGAGAAAGAAGGAGTACAGGAGGAGCACTCGTAAAAGGGGAGTGAAACTAGAGAAGAGGGGATGAAGGGAAAGGCTAGATAAGATGGCGGGGTATTCTTTAACGAGGGAGTGATGGAGGAGGGAGGAGAGAGGAGGAAGAAGAAAGGAGGGAGGAAAGAAGAAATAGGGAAGAGGAAAGAAGAATTAAGGAGGAAGAAAGGAAGAAAAAAGGAGGAAGAAGTAAGGAGGAGAGGAGGGAAGAGTGAACTGAAAGGTAAGGAAAAGAAAGGAGGAGGGAGGAGGAAAAAGGAATGAGGGAAGAAGGAAGAAAGAGGTAGGAGAAAGGAAGAAGGGGAGGAGGGAAGAGAGAGCTGAGAGGTAAGGAGGATAAAGGAGAAGGGAGGATGGAGGAGGGAGGAGGAAGAAAGAAACAGGAAGGTGGAAAGAGGAAGGGGGTACGAGATAGGAGAGAGCAGACACAAGTGAGCAAGAGTAGATAGGAAGGAGAGACAAGCAAGGAGGAGGAAAGGAAAGACAGAGAGTGAAAGTGAGTCAAAAGGAGAGGGGGGGGAAGAGAGGTGAAACTTATGAAGAAGACTACATTAAACAAAGAGGTCTAAATAAGTAATTAAACGAGAAATAAAGAAAAAACCAACAGCATCAGAAGTATGAAGACCCAACCACAGGAACAAAGAAAGAGAAAAGAATAATGATGATAAGGGAGGGAATGATACGTAGATCATACTTAGGAAAATACAATGATTATCATCAATATTGTAAACAAAATAAAAATTATAATATGAAGAAGTTGTTTTTTAAGTGTGAAGTCGAGTGTTAATGAAGAATTTACACTTATGAAAATGTAATGAATATTACAAATTTAGGACAGAATAAATTGAAAAAGAAAAATTTCAGCTAAATGTGAAACTGCAATAGATGACAAGTAACCACTTTTACGAAAATTGGAAAAAAGAGGCAAAAAAAAACCCACCTCCATTCTATGTTTAATCTTTAATAATTTTCCTTTCCTTCTACCTTTTAGAAATTCTTATTTCTTTCCTACTGTATAACATTTACTACAATTTATTCATTTTTTGCACTAAGTTCGATTTCTTTGTACTCGCGGTCTGTGAATTTACGAAATGAATTCTTTATCGCTACCTTATATATCAAGTACGACAAAACAAAAAATACGTCATCAGAAAACGCATGTGACAGCAACAGAAATTTACGAGGAAAAATTAAGTATTTTTTGGTAAAGTTGCTATAGAAATAATTAAACAATGCATGAGATTCAGTCCAACCACGTGTCTTATGTAAAATTCAGTGAGAGGAGGGGACTTTAATCATTATAATGTATAAAATAGACTTGGCAAAGAATATGAAGAGCCACACACAAGCATGTAAGCAGGCACAAACGCTCACAAGTAAAGAACGCAAACACATCCACACACCCAAACGTATACACATTATATCTCCCTGTAGTTTGTTAATTTTACAGAAAGATGTCTTCTTACTTCCTCTGAATGACTTCTAATCTTCCTTTTAATCTTATTCTACATTCTTTCCTTAACTTTTATCATCCTCTTCATCCCTAATTCCAACTCTTTTCCTTATCCTAGTTCACTCTTCCACCTGCACGCTCTTTAATTCACACACACACACACACACACACACACACACACACACACACACACACACACACACACACACACACACACACACACACACACACACACACACACACACACACACACACACACACACACACACACACACACACACACACACACACACACACACACACACACACACACACACACACACACACACACACACACACACACACACACACACACACACACACACACACACACACACACACGACTCGGTGGGGCGGTTGGTAAAGTTCCAGACTGTCAGTACGATGGTGCCGACGGTACCTGGTTCGAATCCCACCCAGGGCTGAAATTATTTCAGTATCGCTGCGCTTCGAGTCGTTACTCCAACTCTCGTGGGCGGGAAGTTGGGTGTATGTGTTCGTGTAAGGTCATAGCAATACTCATAGAACGGTCATACGAGCTAGCTCTTGTCCGGGAGGGAAATAGCTGTCGATCACGAATACAACACGTGATCCAAAGACCAAGGTGAATCACACGCACATACACACACACACACACACACACACACACACACACACACACACACACACACACACACACACACACACACACACACACACACACACACACACACACACGCACACACACACACACACATACAAACACACACACACTCACATATTGTATATATATATATATTTATATATATATATATATATATATATATATATATTCCCGACTGCTTTTCTACGCTAGTGGCGTAGTCGGAAACGTGCTGGTATCGCATTCGCTTAGTTGTGGGTCCGAAGCCTGCACTTCTTCCCGATTGCCAGCAGTGACTGTTACCTGGCCCAACAGTCCAAGCGCATGGGTCAAAGATGACGGCTTTGCCTGCAGTGATGAGCCTACTGGAGTACGCTCCTCGCTTATTCCTCCTTTCTACCACCATTCATTTTAATTTTTATTTCTACCATACACCTTTCTCTCGTAGTCATTACATTTTATATCACAGACTGCCCTTCCTTCACTCCACAACCCATTTTGCTTTTCATGGCCCGTGAACAGAAGCAGGCCCTGATGTATGGAGGCGAGGAACCAAAGGGAGGTGGTTCGAACTCCCAAGAGTCAGTGTGCGACGTCATTAAAGGCACAAGGTCTTAAATCCACGAGCTCTGACAAGGACTATCATGCCTAGCCACCTCGTAGAGCGGGTAATGATTGAAATGTTGAGAAAAGGCTGTTAACATTGAATTTCAATCATTATGTTAACTAAGACATGAAGCACCATTGTTCTCTTCCTACTAGTATTACTTCACATAATAGCATCACTCTCTTTCTCCACATGAATATATATCTTCCATCCCTTATTCACCTTCCTCTTCCTCTCACTTCAAAGTTCCTTCATAGTTACGCTCAACTTAGTTGACACCCCACCTCCCCTCCCATGTTCTTGCTTTCGCGACGCATTTTACATATTTTATTCTGACTAATATCAGACAATTTCATTTGATTTCGGGGATTTTGACTCACCTCTCCGTTACTGTGACGCTCTCTATAGGCTTTGTTCTGGCTATCGGTAGGAATTTTTATGATGGCTACGGAATGTTGCCATACTGAGGGTTGTTAGAAAACAGAAACACATATCTTGGTCATAGTAACGATATCTGTGCCTTCTATTATATCACCTGACCAGCTTCACCTGACACACTACTGTACATGTGGTATGGTTGATTATGGATGTGATCTTTCATTACACTAAAATGCGCGCAAACGTACAAACTCGCACACACACACACACACACACACACACACACACACACACACACACACACACACACACACACACACACACACACACACACACACACACACACACACACACACACACACACACACACACACACACACACACACACACACACACACACACACACACACACACACACACATATATATATATATATATATATATATATATATACGAACACACACACACACACACACATACGAACATATACACGCACACACACACGTATGCTAATTATTTATTATATTTGTTGAACTTTTAATTTAGTATTTATCTCTTACTCACATGAAAATACAATAAACATGCATTAATTTTCTTATGTATATATATATATATATATATATATGTATATATATATACGCACATATGTACATATACTTATACATTCTGTATTTATCTGTATTACTTTATTTTGTTTTATGTAACTTTTTCATTATTATTATTATTAATATTAATATTGTCACTGTTATTATTATCATTGTTACTATTATCATTATCTTTACTCTTATTACACTTATCACTTTCTTTTCTCGCAATTCCTCATCCGATATCGTTATGGACTACAAGGTCTCTTGGCTGTGTGTGATGCCATCGCAGTCCATTAGGAAACTGATATATTGATATATAATAATTTACATTATGAGTCTCATCCAGATGTTAATTTACACCTTGGGGATCAAAAATCTTATGAAAATAACGAGGTAAATGCCTGCAGTATCACACATAAAAAGGAGTCATAGAGTTTCATCAATAGATGCCTCTTTCTCAGAACACTTTTCTTTTTCCCCGTACATCTACTTGTTTCCATTATTCTATAGTACGCCTCCAACTCCACTCTTCCATTCACTGCCACAGGTAACCCTAAGCACTTAAAACTTCCCATTTCCTTTAGCCTCTTGAGCTTCAAACTCGTAACCAGCCCGTCATCATCATTACTCTCTGTGATCTCATCGCCTTACATTTATCCAACATTAATACCAACACACAATTCTCTGAACAGATTCTATACATACAAGAAGTGAGTAGGGATATAACAGGTAAAGAAATGATCTAGGGGGTCAGTTCTCTGGTGAATAAATTGAGAGGCGATTTGAAGAAATACAAGTAAAGGATTCAAACAAAACAAAATGCCACACATGCCGCTACAGTTATGTGAGCCACTCATATTTATAAGATGTGTTTATGGTCATTGCCCTAACATTATGGCGAGTGTTGCTTATGAAGTGAATTAAGAAAGTAGATAAACCTTTAACGGTGGGACCATTTCCCAGATAAATTAAATAGCTTGGTGGCAGCCAGACAAAAAATTGTAAGAACAGTGTTTGCCGTATACGGGTTAAAGGTAATTTATTGATATATGAATGCTGGTGAATGAAAAACAGTAGGGAAAGTAAAAGCAAAGAACACAATTATTCACATAATTTTCTATCGAGAGGAATGTCCTACGAACACAAAGGCAATCATACTCTATTCGTAGTTCTATCCTTTTTACTTTAAGCATTACAATGTATCTCTAATACCTTTGTTTGTCTTCAGTCTACGTAACTCTATAGCCAATATTTGACAACCAAGTCAGATGAAATGAACTTTAAGAACAAAACACCATTCGTTTTTCAAGTCTTCCTCGTGGAAGAGCATAACACTAAAACTAATTTAACAACAGCAACCACAAAAAGTAAGTTTGCAAATGTTTTAAGGAGAAACGGATAATACAACGACTCAGTTCCCCCTATCTCTACAGCCATCTGCTTTCAGACGGCCGGTCACGGTGATCAATGCCGTCCCTTGCAAAGCGTCTTCCTCGCAAAAGTTCCTACCATATCTCCTGAGTGAGGCTATTATCTGTCTTGTTGGTCTGAGCACCTTTAGGAGCCAACACATGTACAGGTATATGTCAAAGACCCGGTTGGGCTGGGTATGGGGACACGCGTCACTCACGGGCCGTTTCCAGCAGGCGGTAAATAAGACTGGCTAACTACACTGCAACATTGGATTGACGGTGTAGATGTCCAATTTTGTAATACAGCTGCTTGATTTTCTGTATATCGACTTTCTCACCCACTTGTTGTTTTTCTTTTCTTAGTGTTTCATGCTGTTTCATGATATTATACTTACTCAAAGCATCCCAACCAAGTAAGTATATGCGTACAAACGCGTGTATACACACATGCACACACACATTCTTCCTTGGCCTGTGGCATATTTTCTTTTAATGCTTACTGCCGCCAGGCTACTTTATTTATTTTTGTGAAATCCCCTTGATAGCAAAGGAATTAAAAGGGGGAAGAGGATAAAAAAAAGGGATTATCAAGACGCAAAACGGATATAATTTCCAGAAAATAAAACTATAGTTGGCCGTAATGTGTTAGTATGTGTATACATATGAGTGTGTGTGTGTGTGTTTGTGTTTGCATGTTTGTGTGCGCGCGGATATTTGTGTGTGTACGTGTGCATGTGCTTTTACTTCTGTATTTATAAATTTACTTATTTATATAAACATATGTGTATATGCAAAGATAATTCACCCTTATTCCTAAGAAGCCTTAGACATTTACTAAGCAAGACTTCTGTCTCCTGAGCTTCGTCAGTACTTTAGCATTGTTATATTGACTCGTCTGTGTTCTTCTGTGAAGACTTTGATAAGCCATTTGTCGTTGCTCGTATTACTCTCTTACTTGGCTCAACCAACTCAGCCAATTTGCATCTGTGGCATTATTCATTACGCAATCAGCACTTACCTCTCCACCCTCCTGCGATTTTCATTAACCTTACATAAGATTTAAAGAGTG
>NC_134783.1:2730000-2732500 GCF_046742065.1 Oratosquilla oratoria
CTATCTAAATCTTCTTGAATATCTAATTGGTTTAAGTGATCATTTGCCATTCCGCACAGTTATGTATCATCAGCAAACTTGGAAACAGTAGATTTTAGTCTATGGACTATATCAAGAACGGAACCCTGATGAACTCCATTCGTAACATTTTTCCATCTAAAACAACTCTGTTTTGTTTTTGTTTTTTTATCATTCAACAAATTACTAGTCCAACTTAATTGGCTACCACTTATTCTGTGTGAAGCTAATTTAGTAAGTAGTCTTTCGTGGGGGACGGTATTAAAAGCTTTTGCAAAGTCTAGATATATTAAACCTATATTGTTTCTTTTGTCATAATTCGAGATAACTGTGTTGTAGAATTCGAGTAAGTTAGTCGCGCAAGAAAGTTTCCGTCTGAAAGCATGCTGGCTATCATTTATCAATCGTTTACTTTCTAAATGATGTTCGATAGCATCCCTGATGATAGTTTCCATTATTTTTCCTATGATTGAAGTCAAACTTATAGGCCTATAATTATTTGATTTCTTTTTGTCACCTTTTTTGAATATGCGAGTATCGTTAGCTAGCTTTCATTCTCTTGGGACATCTCCTGATATGAAAGATTTCTTGAGAATAATTTCTAATGGAACAATCTCATTTATCATTTCTTTTAAGATTCTTGGAAGCCATACAAAAGTGTAGGTACGAGTTTGTATGTACGCAGTCATATACGTATATATGCATGTATGAATGAATGTATGTACGTATGTACGTATTTGTGTGCATTATATATATATATATATATATATATATATATATATATATATATATATATATATATATATTGAAGTATTGAAGGCAAATGAGTGGAAGGGCGATGAGTTAAACCCAGAGAACAGTTGGAGTTTTATTCACTGACGTTTCTTCCTTACCAGGACATTCTCAAAGTACATACAGTTTCAGTAAATTAACAGCTTATATAATCCATCCTTGCCGTGTTCCTCTCCCTCTATACTCTCAACCTTCCTCAACCCTTTTTCATGTGACACCGACCATGCCACTTCTCCCTCCGTTCTCAATTGTCCTTTTTTACTTCCTTGATAATCAGAGTACCTACCGCTCCTGCTAATTTTATAAACCCTTCCCCATGGTTGATATAGGGGTGGGAAGTAATGTAGGCTGCCTCCATTATTTTCTTTTTCTTTTTCTCTAGACCTTTGTGGAGCACCTCTATCTTGTTCCAATCTAGAAGGATTACAAAGGATTACAAAGGCGGAGCATGCCGACAGGAGACCTTTTGGTCCATATCTAGGTCGGATGCGAAAAAAAATCATATTAATAATAAAACAATAAATAAAAACTATAATAATGTAAATAACAAATAAAATACATTAATAAATACACAGGTATAGTTAAATAATAAACAAACAGGTAAATAGTAAATAATAACAAATTGACATATAACTAATAATACATGAAAATCAGACAGACAAATTATAACAAAACAAAAACAAATAATATAAAATAAATTATAATCATTACAGCATCTTAGGTATTTATCTAAATGATTCTTAAAGCTTCGAACTGAACTACATTGCACTACCTGTGCAGGAAGTTTATTCCATTCATTCACTACACGGTTGGCAAAGTTGTTTCTACCTACTTCCAAATTGAATCTATTTCCGGACAGTTTGAGACCATTGTTTCTTGTCTGATTCTCATTCAATGTGAAAATTTGGTCACTTTTGATGTCAATTCCCTTTAAAATCTTAAAGACCTGTATCAAGTCACCTCTGAGTCTACGCTTTTTTAGGGAAAACAGATTCATATGTTTTAGTCGATTTTCGTATGATTTATTTTTGATATTTGGAATCAGTTTTGTGGCTCACCGTTGTACTTTTTCCAGTCTGTCAATGTCTTTAATGAGATTCGGTGACCATACGGAAACAGCATATTCCAAATGTGGACGAACTAACGATTTATATAGCTTGTTAATGAGTGATGGACTTTTGAAATCAAAAGATCGCGCAATCAGTCCTAGAATCTTATTTGCTTTCTCAGAGGCTGAAATACACTGCTTGGATGATTTGAGGTCGTTGCTGATAATTACGCCGAGATCTTTTTCACTATCCACTTTTGTTGACGAATTTCCAAATAACTTGTAATCGTACTTACTGTTATTTTTACCTATGTGCATTACCTTGCATTTACTTGTGTTAAATTTCATTAGCCACTTTTCAGACCATTGCTGTAATTTATCTAAATCTTCTTGAATATCTAATTGGTTTGAGTGATCATTTTCCACTCCGTACAGTTATGTATCATCAGCAAATTTGGAAACAGTAGATTTTAGTCCGTGATCTATATAATTTATATATACTATGAATATAAGTGGCCCAAGAGCGGAACCCTGAGGAACTCCACTTTTCCATCCAGAAGTTTTTTCCATTTAAAACAACTTTCTGTTTTCGACCATTCAACCAATTACTAGTCCAACCTAATAGGCTACCACTTATTCCAT
>NC_134783.1:2765000-2770000 GCF_046742065.1 Oratosquilla oratoria
ATATAGGCCAAAGACATTATCATTAGCAGACGACAAACTGTTATTTCAAGAACTGTCTAGTTTCTGCAACCGGGATTTATTGATAATGGGTGATTTCAATTTTACTGACATTGATTGGATGACCTTTGAACATGGCCATATAGGTAGTCGCTTGATTGATTTTCTTGGTGACAATTACTTAATTCAGCATGTAAAAGAGCCCACAAGATATGGAAACTTACTCGATTTATTGATCACTAGCCGCGAAACCATGGCAACTGATGTAGAAGTCGGTGAATCTGTTGCAGATAGCGATCACAACTTAGTCAGATTCAAACTCCTAAACAATTTTAGAATAGATACTTGTGCTTCTAAAATACCCGATTTCAGTAAAGCTCAGTTCATAGAACTACGTCAAGAGCTTCAGCTTACAGATTGGGAGGAAAAATTAAACGAAAGGCCTGTAGATCAGATGTGGGAAATATTTCAAAATACGCTCACTAAGATGATTCAAACTTACATTCCTTTTAAGGACAGACGTCCCCCAAATCAGGCTCGCCCAAAGTGGCTCGACAAAGAAACTGAAAAAAGTATTGCTAAAAAGAGACAGGCTTATAAGAAATATAAGTGCTCGGGTGCATCTAATGACTATGAAAGTTATGTATCAATACAGAGAGATTTAAAAAAGACAATAAGAAAAAGAAAACGACAATACGAAATGAACATCGCTGAGAAATCCAAAGAGAATCCCAAAGAATTCTTTAGTTATATTAGAGATAAAAAGGTTGTTAGGAATCACATTGGTCCACTATTATCTGCTGACGGTCAACTTGAATATTCAAATGAAGGAATGTGTAATCTCTTAAACAATTATTTTAGCTCGGTATTCGTAAACGAAACACCTCAAAGTGAATTCCAAACTGAAACCTGTGAAAAGTCTGGGGTAAACTTACTCACTACGGTAAATATAACAAAAGAAACAATTAAAAGGTGTATAGACAAACTCAAAGTTAATAAAACACCAGGGCCTGACGGTTGGCATCCAAGAATCTTAAAGGAAATGAAAAATGAGATTGTTGTTCCATTAGAAATTATTTTCAAGAAATCCATCATATCCGGAGATGTCCCAAGAGAATGGAAGCTAGCTAACGTTACTCCCATATTCAAAAAAGGTGACAAAAAGAAACCAAATGACTATAGGCCTATTAGTTTGACTTCGATCGTAGGAAAAATAATGGAAACTATCATCAGAGATGCTATCGAATATCATTTAGAAAGTAACCGTTTGATAAATGATAGCCAAAATGGTTTCAGACGGAAACGTTCTTGCGTGACTAACTTACTCGAATTCTACAACACAGTTGTCTCGAATTATGACAAAAGAAACAATATAGATTTAATATATCTAGACTTTGCAAAAGCTTTTGATACCGTCCCACACGAAAGACTACTTACTAAATTAGCTTTGCATGGAATAAGTGGTAGCCTATTAGGTTGGACTAGTAATTGGTTGAAAGGTCGAAAACAGAGAGTTGTTTTAAATGGAAAAACTTCTGGATGGAAAAGTGTTGCAAGTGGAGTTCCTCAGGGTTCCGTTCTTGGGCCACTTCTATTCATAGTATATATAAATGATATAGACCATGGACTAAAATCTACTGTTTCCAAATTTGCTGATGATACAAAACTGTGCGGAGTGGCAAATGATCACTCAAACCAATTAGATATTCAAGAAGATTTAGATAAATTACAGCAATGGTCTGAAAAGTGGCTAATGAAATTTAACACAAGTAAATGCAAGGTAATGCACATAGGTAAAAATAACAGTAAGTACGATTACAAGTTATTTGGAAATTCGTTAACAAAAGTGGATAGTGAAAAAGATCTCGGCGTAATTATCAGTAACGACCTCAAATCATCCAAGCAGTGTATTTCAGCCTCTGAGAAAGCAAATAAGATTCTGGGATTGATTGCGCGATCTTTTGATTTCAAAAGTCCATCACTCATTAACAAGCTATATAAATCGTTAGTTCGTCCACATTTGGAATATGCTGTTTCCGTATGGTCACCGAATCTCATTAAAGACATTGACAGACTGGAAAAAGTACAACGGCGAGCCACAAAACTGATTCCAAATATCAAAAATAAATCATACGAAAATCGACTTAAGCACATGAATCTGTTTTCCCTAAAAAAGCGTAGACTCAGAGGTGACTTGATACAGGTCTTTAAGATTTTAAAGGGAATTGACAACATCAAAAGTGACCAAATTTTCACATTGAATAAGAATCAGACAAGAAACAATGGTCTCAAACTGTCCGGAAATAGATTCAATTTGGAAGTAGGTAGAAACAACTTTGCCAACCGTGTAGTTAATGAATGGAATAAACTTCCTGCACAGGTAGTGCAATGTAGTTCAGTTCGAAGCTTTAAGAATCATTTAGATAAATACCTAAGTAAGATGCTGTAATTATTATAATTTATGTTATATTATTTGTTTTTGTTTTGTTATAATTTGTCTGTCTGATTTTCATTTATTATTAGTTATATGTCAATTTATTATCATTTACTATTTACCTGTTTGTTTGTTATTCAACTATACCAATGCATTTATTTATGTATTTTAATTGTTATTTACATTGTTATAGTTTTAATTTATTATAAATGATTTTTTTTTTTTTTTTTGCATCCGACCTAGATATGGATCAAAAGGTCTCCTGTCGGCATGCTTTGCCTTTGTAATCCTTTGTAAATAAGCAAGTTGTGGTAAGACAGATACGTGAGAAAGCTATAGGAAAAGGTAAGGATGTTTTTTGGGCTTTTATAGGTCTGGAAAAGGCCTACGACAGGGTAGACAGGAAGGCACTGTGGGAGGTATTACAGATATATTTGATAAGAGGAAATCTGTTAAGAGCAGTCAAGGGTTTTTCGAGAGTAGTAGAGCTTGTGTTAGGATTTGAAATGGGGAGAATGAATGGTTTGAGGTAAAGGTGGGACTTAGTCAGGGATGTGTTATGTCGTCCTGGCTGTTCAATCTATACATGAATGGACTGCTGCGAGAGGTGAAAGGAAAGGTAGTGGGTCAGGGGTTGGAGATGGTTAAAGAAAAGGGAGGAAAGTGGGAGATATGCCATTTGTTTTTTGCTGACGACACTGCGCTTGTAGCAGGATCAGAGGAGGGATTAAGGAAGTTAGTGTCAGAGCTTGAGAAGGTGTGTGAAAGAAGGAAACTGATGATAAATGTGGGCCAAAGTAAGGTGATGAGATGTACAAGGGGAGTGAGTGACAGCAGGATGGAAGTGAGCATTAAGGGTGAGAGACTTGAGGAAGTGGATAGTTTTAGATACTTGGGTGCGAATGTGGCAGGAAAGGGAGGACAGGGGGTGATTGAGAGAAGTGAGTAAATGCCTTGGTGTATTAAAAAGCGCAATGAGAAATAGACATCTAGGAATGGATGCTAAGAGGTGGTTATATGAAGGAGTGATTGTGCCAACAGCATTGCACGGGGCAGAAACATGGAACATAATAGAGGAAGAGAGGAGTTTGAATGTGCTTGAGATGAAATGTCTGAGAAGTATGATAGGGCTACTAGGGTAGATAGAGTGAGAAATGAGGAGGTGAGGAGGAGAACAGGGGTGGAAAGGGAGCCGTGAGATAGGGTTGATAAAAGAGTATTAGGATGGTTTGGACACATGGAAAGAATGAATGAAGAAATATTACATTTTCAGAGACTATAAAGTATATGGGATTACAAGACTATATATTGTCTGCAGGCGTCTCCTAGTTGTTGATCTAACGGACGACTTGTCCACTCTAAGCCCCGTATCCCCTTTTTCTCGTGGCCAATCGTATATTGCTAATTCCGCCCCTATTTTAGAACAGTTGCTGAATCCTTTTCTATTATTTATACAGTCTTCCTAATTTATCTAAGCTGCTTCCATTGCTTTTCTGATTTTCTTGTTAATTTCTGTGTGAAAAAGCAATGGAAGTAGCTTATATAAATAAGGGAGATTATATAAATAATAAAAAAGGATTCATGAACTGGTCTAAAATAGGGGTGGAATTAGCAATACACAATTAGCCACTAGAAAATAAGGAGGTGGGGCTTAGAGCGGACAAGTCGTCTGTCAGATCAACAACTAAGAGATACCCTCCAGAAGATATATAATCGTGGAATCCTATGTACTTTGTAGTCTCTCTGATGCAGGTTTAAAGCCGAAACGTTAGAGAAATAAACTCATCTCCGTCTTGTGTGTTTCTTTACCACCCTCCTATCTTCATCTGTCCAGATGGATAATACACACACACACACACACACACACACACACACACACACACACACACACACACACACACACACACACACACACACACACACACACACACACACACACACACACACACACACACACACACACACACACACACACACACACACACACACACACACACACACACACACACACACACACACACACACACACACACACACACACACACACACACACACACACATGTATATATATATATATACATATATATATATATATATGGATGTATGTGTATATGCATATATATATATATACATATATATACATATATATATATATATATTGAAATATGTAAGACAGATGAGTGCATGGGTGGTGAGATAAACACAGGGAACCGTTTAGGGATTTATTCTGACGTTTCGTCCTTACCAGGACTTCTTCAGAGTATATTCACATTCAAATCATTCACCCCCTAAATACCCGCCGAATCTATCCGCGTTCCACCCTGACCTCTCGTCCTCCTACGCTCTGCCTCGCGAAGTATCAAGCGGCTGGCCGTCTTTGTTAATTTAATAAACCCATCGCGGTGGTTGTTGTTTGGATGGGAAGCGATGTAAGCTGCTTCAGTTATTTTCCTTCTTTTCTTAGGAAGTCCTTTCTGCAGCATCCCCCACGAAAGACTACTTACTAAATTAGCTTAACACGGAGTAAGTGGCAGCCTATTAAATTGGACTAGAAGTTGGTTGAATGATC
>NC_134783.1:2775000-2782500 GCF_046742065.1 Oratosquilla oratoria
TGGATGTGTAACAGCATGTAAAAAACTGTTGACAACGACACCTAAAACTTCGGAGTTTTTTCACCTCGATAAGAGGCTTCCTCAGGGTGAGAAGGACTTCATTGGTGTAGAGGCGATGTTCTAGTCTTGAAGGTCTAGAGGCAAGTTCTGGATTCTGGATTCCAAGAAAAGACCACCTCGCTTGCGCGGGATCGGGTTTTGTGGGAGGGGAAGAATGTCTGTTAGAAAATGAAAAGATAGTAGTGTATAAAAGAGGGCTATTGCCACCGCTTGCGATTGGCTGCGGGGGTTCTCGCAAGCTAGCATTCTGCCCGGGCCTAGCCGCTTGAGCTGCGTAGCAGACAGAGGTCATTCCCGCCGCCCGAGATCAGGCGATGTGTCCCATGAGCCAATCAGAGCCCAGCATTCCACCCGCACTGAGTCGACTGAATCGTTCGACCGAGTATAAAAAGCCTCCCGCTTAGCCACCTTCTTAACTTGCCTCTAGACCTTCAAGACTAGAACATCGCCTCTACACCAATGAAGTCCTTCTCACCCTGAGGAAGCCTCTTATCGAGGTGAAAAAACTCCGAAGTTTTAGGTGTCGTTGTCAACAGTTTTTTACATGCTGTTACACATCCAATAGAAACCATCGGCATTCACCAGCGCCTTTCTTTTTACATTCACCATGGATGATTTCGTTCATAAGCTGAATGAAGTTGATAGGAAGTCCTTCCTTAAACTTAAGAAGATACAACTGAAAATAGTTAAATCTATTAGCGCAGTTGATTTTAATCATATTTACATATATTACTGAGCAGGAATAAACCTATTTTGCTCAAAACATGTAATCATGATCACTAATTCCGTTCGTTGATGAAACAAATCAAAAGGCTCCAGTGCCCAGTGCATGCGTGTGATGGTTTTGCAAAATGTATGTCAGAATCATCTCCCTGCTCCCATCTTCAAAATCTGACAAAATCTTCACCTCAATGCAAAGGTGGCAGCCAGGATTTGGTATTCACTCTCTGGATTTAATCTTGGATCACTTCCTAACGACTTTACAAAGGCGGATTACAAAGGCTGAGAATACCGACAGGAGACCTTTTGGTCCATAACTAGGTTGGATATATAAGAGTATATATATAAATGATAAAGAATATATATATAATTATATAAATAATAATAAATCAAATAAATAATACATAGGTGTAGTTAAATGACAAACAAACAGGTAAATAGTGAATAATAATAGACTGACAAATGAATAATAATAATTGGAAATCAAACAATTAGTAAATAAACAGACAAATAAAAACAAACAAATAATCAAATAATATAAAAATAATGGCAATCATTACAGCATCTTGCTTAAATGTTTATCTAAACTAATCTTAAAGCTTTGAACTGAATTACATTGCACTGCCTCTGCAGGAAGTTTATTCCACCTATTAACTACACGGTTGGCAAAGTTGTTTCTACCCACTTCCAAAGAATATATTTCCGGACATCTTGAGACCATTATTTCTTGTCGGATTCTCATTCAGTGTAAGAATTTTGTCACTTTTGATGCTGTCAATCCCTTTTAGAATCTTAAATACCTGTATCAAGTCACCGCTGAGTCTACGTATTTTTTTAGGGAAAACATTCATATGTTTTGGTAGATTTTCGTATGATTTATTTTTTGTATTTGGAAACAGTTTTGTGGCTCTCCTTTGTACTTTTTCCAATCTGCCGATGTCTTTAATGAGATTCGGTGACCATACAGAAACAGCATATTCCAAATGTGGACGAACTAACGATTTATATAGCTTGTTAATGAGAGATGAGCTTTTGAAGTCCAAAGGTGACGCGATCAGTCCTAGAATCTTATTTGCTTTCTCAGAGGCCTTAAGTACACTGCTTGGATGATTCGAGATCATTACTGATACTTACCCCTAGATCCTTCTCACTATCCACTTTTGCTAATGAATTTCCAAACAGCTTGTAATCGTACTCAATGTTATTTTTACCTATGTACATAACTTTGCATTTACTGGTGTTAAATTTCATTAGCCACTTTTTAGACCATTGCTGTAGTTTATCTAAATCTTCTTGAATATCTAATTGATTGAAGTGATCACTTGCCATCCCACACAATTTTGTATCATCAGCAAATTTGGAGACAACAGATTTTAGTCCGTGGTCTATATCATTTATATATACTATGAATAAAAGTGGCCCAAGAACGGAACCCTGAGGAACTCCAGTCGTAATTTTTTTTCCATCTAGAAGTTTTGCCATTTAAAACAACGCTCTGTTTTCGATCATTCAACCAACTTCTAGTCCAATTTAATAGGCTGCCACTTACTCCGTGTTAAGCTAATTTAGTAAGTAGTCTTTCGTGGGGGATGGTATCAAAAGCTTTTGCAAAGTCTAAATATATCAAATCTATATTGTTTCTTTTGTCATAACTTGAGATGACTGTATTGTAGAATTCGAGTAAATTAGTCACGCAAGAACGTTTGCGTCTGAATCCATGCTGGCTATTATTTATCAAACAGTTACTTTATAAATGATGTTCGATAGCATCTCTGATGATAGTTTCCATAATTTTTCCTACGATTGAAGTCAAGCTTATAGGCCTATAGTTTTTTTTTTTTTTTTTTTTTTATATACTGGAGTGACGTTAGTTAGCTTCCATTCTCTTGGGACATCTCCGGATATGATGGATGTTTTTAAAATAATTTCTAATGGAACAACAATCTCATTTTTCATTTCCTTTAAGATTCTTGGATGCCAACCGTCAGGTCTTGGTGTTTTATTAATTTTGAGTTTGTCTATACACATTCTATTTTTTTCTTTTGTTATATCTACCGTAGTAAGTTTACCCTAGATTTTTCATAGGTTTCAGTTTGGAGTTCACTTTGAGGTGTTTTGTTTACGAATACTGAGTTAAAATAATTGTTTAAAATATTACACATTCCTTCGTTTGAATACTCAAGTTGACCGTCTGCAGATAATAGTGGGCCAATGTGATTCTCAATAACTTTTTTATCTCTAATGTAACTGTAGAAATCTCTGGGATCCTCTTTGGATTTATCAGCGATATTCATTTTGTATTGTCGCTTTCGTTTTTTATTGCCTTTTTTAAATCTCTCTGTATTATTACATAACTTTGATAGTCGTTAGGTACACCCGAGCACTTGTATTTCTTATAAGCCTGTCTCTTTTTAGCAATACTTTTTTCAGTTTCTTTGTCGAGCCATTTTGGGCGAGCCTGATTTGGGGGGCGTCTGTCCTTAAACGGGATGTAAGTATGAATCATCTTAGTAAGCGTATTTTGAAATATTTCCCACATCTAATCTACAGGTATTTCGCTTAAATTTGCCTCCCAATCTGTAAACTGAAGCTCCTGACGTAGTCCTATGAACTGACTTTGACTAAAATCGGGTATTTTAGATGCATATGTTTCTATTAAATTTTTTTTTAGCAGTTTGAATCTAACTACATTGTGGTCGCTATTTGCAATAGTTTCACCAACCTCTACATCGACTACCATACTTTCACGGCTAGTGATCAACAGATCGAGTAAGTTTCCAAGTCTTGTGGGCTCTTTTACGTGCTGAACTAAGTAATTATCACCGAGAAAATCTATCAAGTGACTACCTATATGGCCATGTTCAAGGGTCATCCAATCAATGTTAATAAAATTGAAATTACCCATTATCAATAAGTCCCGGTTGCAGAAACTAGACAGTTTTTGAAATAACAGTTTGTCGTCTGCTAATGATAATGTTTTTGGTCTATATATTACACCTACATTAATTTTTTGTCCATTTTTTGCGTTAATTCTACCCACAAACTATCATATGCATCCTGTTTTACTTTCTCTAAAACATAGGCATGGGTATTGCTTTTAACGTATAACAGAACATCCCCACCTTTCTTGTGGTTTCTATGCTGATGAAAGTGTTTAAATCCCGCAATATTAAATTCAGCTTCAAACTCTTTACCATTTAACCATGTCTCGGTTATTCCTATCATATTGAGATTTTCATTTTTGAAATTTAATCTTAATACTACATGTATTGAAGTACATGGTATAAAGAAACTCGTGATTTTTTTTTACACGTTTTGTATTTCAACATGATGCCTTACAATATAATTTTGTTCTTTTTTTGACACATTGCTCTATAATGACATTTGATACTTCATTGACAATTAATGCCTCATGGACATTTACCCCCATCACGGACATCTGGTCCCTCTCGGTCATTTAATCTCTTCTGTACACTTTGCCCTACTACGTCATCGCGTTCCACACCGGCCACCCGTCGTTCGCTGACATTCCTTCTGGAATCCCTTCCTAAAATTATATTCTATCCTCCACTGACATTATATCCTACCGTGATATTTGGTCCTATACTATCATTGTATACCATCGTGATATTTTTTCCTCCCCTATCATTATATCGCATCGTGATAATTTGTCCTTCACTATTAACATATTCCATAGTGATATTTTGTCCTTTGACATTACATTCTAGTGTAATATTTTGTCTTCTACCGACATTATATCCTAAAATGATATTTTGCCTTACACTGACATATTGCTCTACATTATTACTATACCAACTCTGTTTTCCCCTATACACTCTATTTCCCATTCCCTCTAAGTTCCTACCCCCAAAAAAGGAACTAGTTCATTACAGACTCCCACAATGAGGTGTAACGTAATATTAGATATTACGTCATATATGTAATTATGTTATAGAATTGTGTTCCTTTGTATTACATAACTATGTTCATATTTCTTGTCTATGTATGTATTGTAACAATGTAAGTAACGCCCGTCCACTATATGTAATCTTGCCTACGTGCGGAGAAATGTGCGCACTCTTGTAGAACAAACAGACAAGCGAAGTAATCCTGAATAGTTCGGAGCGCACAGATTTGACACTTACTAAATAAGTAGATTGTTCAAGCGAGTCGAGGGTCTTAAAACTATCCAAGTTGACGTGTGTTAACTTACCTCCCCCCCTCCTCAACGCTCACCCGCACCCTTCACCGGAAGTATCCCGCTTCCGGTCCAATGGTATATAAGCTGTGGAAATCACTCACACCTTGTCATTTCTCGCATATTGCTCTCTTGATAAAACTAATAGTTTGGACTCATGAGACGATTCGTGTGAAGTGATCACCCCTTTTGCCTCCATTACTTGTCTTATATACATTGCTTTGCGTTATACTTGTATTTGTATTTATTACTTATTTTGATACATATGTTCCTGACCTCTTTGTACTTAATTAGTACCATATTGTATACGTATCTTGTGCTTCGTATTTGAACGATACTTTTCATATTCTTGTATTCGTGTAACGGTCCCATTGACCCAACTGCCCATTCTCTTTTGTGTTTATTATTGCCTGTAAATATTTTCCATGTTATTTATAATTTCGTTTACTAGTTTTATCGCTAGTTTAATATTCCTTTCCTGGAATCTTCTTTGTTACTTTACTTCTAGTCTTACGAATTATCTAGGCCCTGACCAGATAATTCAGTCCTACCGTGGCTTCTAGAAGTGAGCTGGTTCTTAAGCACTTATCCGTTATACGTAACGTCCCTTCACATAACCAGCCCGTCCCGTGACAGAGGTTGATAAGAACATATTTGCCTCTGCGAGTAAGGTGGATCCCATCAGAAGCATAAAGATCATAACGCCTGGAAAAGAGATACCAAGGATCAAGAAAATGGTATCCTAGCTGCGTGTACAACCGTGATATCCTCTCATTGACCCCTATGGCTCTACTGTTCCAACACTTGCCAGCGTAGATCCTCGGAAGGATCCCACAGACTACGTAACGGCTCTCACGCTCCTTCATCTTCTGAGGAAGGACCTTGTAATTCCGAACAAGTTCCTCTGATCTCACCCTACCGACATCGTTACTTCCCGTATGAACAATCGTAACCGTGTTCATCCACCTTTGCTCCCTAATGGTCTGGGTACAATCAGCGATCCCACGCCCTGGTTGACATATAAGCTTGCAACGTCGTTTAGTCTTCCGCTGCAGGATGTCTTCATAGCCTCGCTCCATGGAGTCCCCCACCACCAAGAACTCCTGATTTCCAGCCACTTCATCGTCCAGCAGAACAAAACGATTGGCTAGAGCCAGCGGTTGCTCCATAGAGGACCCGCTTACCGGAGGCGGGCTTGACAAACGGGACCCCACGGAGCGCCACTCGCTCACGACAGTGTCAGAAGTAGAAGAGGTGGAACGCTCTTTGGGCTGTGGGGAAGATTCACTCTACTCACAGAGAGCACTATTGAGAAGACGAATTTCCTCCTCACACTTCCTGAGACGGTCCTCCACGTTCACACAGCCTTCACAAGCCATTTCGCTTCTCCTTCGGCAATACAAACGGCAAAGAGAAAATATAAAACAACAAAAGAAAATAAAAGTGGTCACTAAATAAACTAAATACTCGAAGCTTTCCTTATACGTTTGGAGTACTGTTTTGATTCTAAATTACTAGAACACTACATTTTATCTTATACCTGTAACTGTATATCTTTATACGTATACAATTACAAAAACACAACATAATCACTAGTCATTATTTGAAGATATAGACTTACAAGAAGTAATAAACTTAACAACACGAGGTATTCGCTAGTTGGTGTCTCAACAGAAGACGAGTTCTCAAGCTGAGGGTCACGGAGCAGACTGAGCTGAGGTCACGAAGCAGACTCAAAGCTCACTTTTTTTTTCATACAAATACAACTGACAACCGGAGACTCCTCCTACCATAAACTGGTGACATTCAAACAATACCACACTCATGCAACGCAAACAATACTCCAATGCTTCTTCCCTGAAAAAGGATGGAATTGAGGACCATTGCTAACCCACATGAGGCTCTGGGTTTCGATTAGGTTAAACTCGAGTCAACAATTACTGTTGGTATTACTGATGTTGAAAATATTTTATAATAGAGATCGATGGAAAGGATATGAAATTGAATTCAAACACAATTGATAATAATCAATCATGAAATACCACATATGCTGATTACATTGCATCTGTTATTTAACACAGTAGATAGCACAGAAGTGCAAGATTACGGTACCCTAATTGCGCGCTCTCACATATACAAAACGTGTCGTACACACACACACACACACACACACACACACACACACACACACACACACACACACACACACACACACACACACACACACACACACACACACACACACACACACACACACACACACACACACACACACACACACACACACACACACACACACACACTATACAAGATTTTAAGATAAAATTGATGCGGAGAGATACAAAGACGGGTCACCACGAGCATAGCTCCCTTCCCGTATATTACAACTAGGTAAATACACACACACACACACACACACACACACACACACACACACACACACACACACACACACACACACACACACACACACACACACACACACACACACACACACACACGACTCGGTGGCGCGGTTGGTA
>NC_134783.1:2817500-2845000 GCF_046742065.1 Oratosquilla oratoria
ATTTAGTAACATCAGCGGGAAAGAGAATTGGCGAGTTTACCAGAAACACATAGAATTTACAAGAAAATAAAAGTGTTGTCTATAGAATTCCTTGTACAGGCTGTGAGAAAGTTTACATCGGTGAGACAGGACGCGGCATGGACATAAGACTAGAAGAGCACAAGAGGGATGTGAAATATCACAGAACATCAAATGCCCTAGTAGTTCACATCGATGAAGATAATCATTTACCAAAGTGGAAAGAAGCCCACGTTCTACATAGGAAACTGGGAAAAAATAAAAGGAAAGCTTTGGAGGCGGCATACATTGCCACCAAGAAAATAGCAAATACTCGTAAGGGGTCCATGTCCGGGCTCAGACATCCGCACAGCTGGTAGTTGGGGAGTGTGGGGGGACAACGAGACCGGGATGAGGTCACGCAGGGTTGTCAGATCACAATGTAAGCTGTTGACGGACTTTGATTCTTATTCTGTATTCAGTCCACTGAGGAAGGCCCAAGAGGTCGAAACGTCTGGTTCTGAATAAAGCTCCATACTCTAGCCATAACGTTTCATTTTGCCACCTCACCTCCATATATATATATATATATATATATATATATATTTATATATATATATATGTATATATATATATATGTATGTATATATATATACATATATATATATAAAATATATATATATATACATATATATATACATATATATATATATATATATATATATATATATAGGGTCTTGATCACAATGAATAACAACAAAGTACAATATGGACATTTAATACAGAGGCATGTCACCTCACAGGGTGCCTAGGAAAGGTCGTCGTGCTCGGAATATTTATCCGTTTGTTTTTATCAACTACCAATAAATTTGTAGCTCTTGCGAAGCATATAAAACCATCTCTATGGTTGATGTTATTATTAGTATTAATATAGGCTGCTTCTATTGTTTTTCTTAATTTCTTCGTTGAACCTTTATTTATTATAATTATATTGTCCCAGTTCGGAAGGTGGTCATGTGTTGTTATGCTTTGTGATCAAGACCCTAAGTGTCGAAACGTTAAGGCAGTAAAATTCTTCCATATATATATATACATACATATATATATATATATATATATATATATATATATATATATGTATATATACACATATATATATATACATATATATATAGATATACATATAAATATATATAAATATATATACACATATTAACCGGAAAGTCTTTTGATCTAATTTACATTCCCTTGAAGGGCGGAATAAACTATATAAAGGGGTAATTTTAAAAGAAATACTACAAAAAATTACCATCCCACTCCCACGTGTGAGAAGTGAAAAACCCCTGCTAGGGCAAGCCCTGTCAGTTGGGGCAAGCCTTTGGATTTTCTAGACCGATGTTTAGGTCGCCTGGCCATGGCTGTCAGGAACCAACGCAAGGAGCCTGCAATAGGTCCCGGTAATCGAACTCACAACTATTTGCCCATGAGTTCGACAGAGTATCCACTGGGCTACCACACAGCCCGAAATACTACAATTAAACTAAAATAGCACAGCCACATTAAAAATATTAGTTATTTAGAATTTCAGAACTGGAGTACCCGTATAACTACAATGAGACTTAAGATGCGACCGCCTAGCAAAAAGTCATATCAACAAAACACTTTGTAGGGGTGAATTTCATTATCAGTCGTCTTTGCATAAGACCTATTAAGAACCTATTGGTCATGTCCGCTATGAAATAAATCAAACATAAACCCCTCATACACGAGCAATGGACGTCAATATAACTGTTAGGAAATCTTCTTGTACCACAAGTGGTAATTTTAATATAAACAAAGAAGCAAACAAACAAAATAGTTAAATCAATCAATAAGTTAATTAGATACACTGGACATCAAACCCCAAGGAATATCCCGTGAGAGGGCGATCCCGTTTCATGCTAAGAAACACCTTACCTATTTCGTCCTGGATAACAAAGAGGAGTTAAAGGGCTCGCGTCAGGAAGTGCCTAGTTTCAACCAATATCATCTCTTTTGCCCAGTGTTTCCGGAATGACAGGGCAAGTGGTAGTCGTTGGATTCGAACTCGGACCTACAGCATGCAAGGCGAGACAGAGGTAACGTGCTTGTATGACACTCGTAGGAAAACACTTGGTGGGTTCAATCAAGCTTTTTGTACACTACATTTTGACTAAAGTCGACCAAATATACTTCGGGGAAAAGATGTAAGAGGATGAGTAAAAATTAATGTGTTGGCTATGAAAAGAATACAAGTATTTCAATTATACACCATCAGGTATCTAGAAGAACTGCAAATTCGCGAGATTTCATACTGTGTATAATATTTTAGATCCTTCACTCATTTATCCATCCACTGACAGGTTGTCACCCAGAAATTACGACAATTATCATTTACCAGATTAACTACGTCCTCCCGGATAATGTAATTTCAGGTTCTGAACTTAATGTCTTTAGAGAAATATACAACTGAAGGATGGAGCTTCAAACTAATATCTAATCTCACAGTCAAAGGAAAGCAGAACACATACTGTACTGTCATGTAACAAAACACCAATAGCCTTTTTTCCCATTTAACGAGGGTGACAAAATCAATGCATGCGATGAATCTCCGTGGTAAGAAAAAATACAAATGGATAAATAAATAAGTGAATAAATAAATGAGAGATAGATAAAGGAATAGATGAATAATCAATCAATTTATCAATCCTAAAACTTAACAATGAAGTTTTGGGGAATTCCTTTTTGTCACGGACGTTTGTGAATCTCAGTCGAGAAGTAAAAATTTCTGTAAAGAAAATATTACTTCTCGATTAAGATTCACAACTGTCCGTGAAAACATTAACTCCCCAAGCTTCATTGTCAAGCTTTAAGATTGATAAATAGATTGATTTTCATATATTTCTTTATCTGTTCATTTGTATTTTTTCTTACCACGGAGAGTCATGTATTCAGTTACTTACCTATTTATTTATTTACTTATCTATTTATTTATTCATTTACTTATCTAACCATTTACCTATCTATTTAATTATTTATTTATTTATTTGTTTAGTTATTCATGCATGTATTTATCTACTTATTTATAAATTTATTCATTCATTCATCTATTCATTTATATATTTTCTACAACTGACACAGCGACATCTCAAGGAACTTTAAAGACCACATATGTGTCTGAGACATTTAGACTTGACTGCAAAATGTTTGTGAGGGTCCAATTTTCAAAACATCGCAAAAATATGAATATAATGACTCTTAGAACACGTTTTAAAGTCCTACTGTAAAAGCTCCAACTGCACTATCACTTGTTCTTATCAGGTCTATCTATTTTCTTTGGACCATTTCTCACGTCTTTAGTCTTCTGACTTTGATCCAATGAATATAGTGATCTCACGGCTACAAAGCACTTATCTTTCAAAACTTCTAATAACATAGATTTGGCAGCTATTCTTTTTTTTAACCAACTAGATTGATGAAAGCTATAGACGACAAACGTACAAATTTGTCACGATATGACTATTTATATTTTCAAACATACGTCGTGTTGTAAAAAAAATGTGTACAGACTATTACCAGGAGTTATAGATGTTCATTTACCTACTAAAGATAAATAGCAATTATTATTCACTGAACATTTTTTTTTTTTTTTTTTTTTTTTTTTTTTTTTTAGAAAATCAACACTTCACGAGGTGAACGTCTTATTTTTTGTTAATAATAAAAATATGACTTCAAAACCAAGGGATATATAAATGATTTCATAAGACCTTGGAAGTTCTTCCTTTTTTTCACATTCGTCCTCTTGTTGAAGAACACAGACCTAATAATTTTTACATAACTTTATCGCTTGTTGTTGTTGTTTTGTTGTTGTTGTTGTTGTCGTTCCCTAGACTGTCTGTCCAAGCAGTCCCGTCTCCCCAAGGAATGCCACAGTCGAAACTGAGTTTCCCCACAAATCCTTTATAGAGTGTATGTTGTGTTGTTTGCGTGCATGATTTTGTATAATGCAGTCTTCCATTATGTGTTGTATGGTATGGGGTGAAGTGTTACATCCTGGGCAGCTATTCACAATGCGGTCATCCAGCCTCTTCTGGTAGCTTAGAAGTGCTGGGTGGTGGTCGCACCGCAGTCTGGCCAGGTGGACTCTGTCCTTTCGTGGGAGAGAGGATTCAGAAGGGTGGATATCAGGGGGTCTGGCATGCAGCAGTGTATTGTCTTTCAGTGTGTTAATGGAGCCGTGAGTGATATGATTATGAATATGTTTCCGGAGGCTGGTATTTGGTGGTTGTGGAGGAAGAGAAGCGAGTTTCTCTGTGTGATACAGGTCTTTGGGTGTTGTTTTAATGTTTCTTGGTGTGTGTGGGTGTTCTGCTATGTAGTGTATCGCTTGTTTATTTATTTTTTTATTTTCAGATCCAGATATATGGCTTCAATGCTCAGCTGTTTACCAACTTTAGTGAAGCAGTGGCGAGGGCCCATGGAATGGTGGCGATATCCATTATGTTAAAGGTAAGAATTACTGTCAAAAATCGACCCATAAGACCTGGCAACTCATGTGTATACGTCCTTATATATACATAAATATCTATACATACATATATACATATCATAATGTATATATAATATACATATATATATATATATATATATATATATACATACATATATATATACATATATATATATATGTATATATATATATATATATATATGCATATATGTCTACAAAGTAATGTCGTAACACATTCGTAAAATTCAACAAGAACCCACTGTGTTGGATAAGAAAAATTGAAATAAATTATATCCATATATTTCGATCACGGACTGTGATCCTCTTCAGTGGAATACAGAGTAGTTGAGCAAAAGGCATGTCTTATGTACAGTAAAAGAAGAAGGAACATGGACGCTACCTGAGTCCTATCCATGTTCCTTCTTCTTTTACTGTACATAAGACATGCCTTTTGCTCCACTACTCAGTATTCCACTGAAGAGGATCACAGTCCGTGAACGAAATATATGGATATCATTTGTTTTATTTCTTCTTATCCAGCACAGTGGGTTCTTGTTGAATGTATATATGTATATATGCTAATAAGAACACAGATACGTGTGTTCACTTATGAAAAATAGACCACTTGGAAAAAGAAACTAACGAAAAAGAGCGCTTTCGCATATTACATCAAGTGCAAAAATACTTTTTGCACTAGATGTAATATACGAAAGTGCTCGGCTTCGTTATTTTCTTTTTCCAAGTGGTCTACTTTGCATATATATATATATATATATATATATATATATATATATATATATATATGTATATATATATATATGTATATATATATGTATATATATAAATATACATACATATTATATATACACATATATATATATATATACATATATGTATATATATATAAATATACATATATATTATATATACATATATATATGTATGTATGTATATATGTATATAAATATACATATATATATATATATATATATATATATATATATATATATATATATATATATATGAATAGCTGGTAACCACTAAGGAAATCGGAAGAAAACAGTAATTCCCAAGCTCTTTCCTTAGTGGTTACCAGCAAAATTTGTGGATCACGTGTTGTTTTTAGTGATATTTCTGCATATATATATATATATATATATATATATATATATATATATACGTATGTATATATGTATATATATATATATATGTATATATATATATACATATATATGTATACACACACAATCACACACAAACTCACACATACACACATATATATATATATACATACATATATATATATATATATATATATATATATATGTATGTATATATATACTGTATATATGACATATATACATATATCATTCAGACATATATATATATGTATATACATATACATATATATATATATGTATATACATATATATATATATATATATATATATATATATATATATATACATATACCAAGGCTTTTCCAAGGCAGCCAAAAAGGAAAAGGCATAAAATCATTCCCACCCATTCCATCCCTGAATACACTCTACACCCCTCCACCCTCCCTCTTTTCTTAGCACCTCCTCGATGACGGGTCATCCCTGGACCTTGTCCACTGCCCTGGGTCAGAAGCAGTGTCGCAAGACACAGCACATCCACAGCAAGGCCGCTTCATTAAATCGGCAACCCCCCCTCTCCGGCCCCCCGTGCATAAAAGGAAAAGACGGGGAGAAACCCCTTCGGGCTGCGCCAAATTTTGCTCACACATACTACCTCACCCCCCATCCCCCCGTCCATTCCACCTCATGCATCACAACATCATCTATATACAACCATTCTCCATTCACCCCTGTCTTCTGTCCTCTCCCGTCCTTCCTCAACATACATTCTCCTTTTCCCCAAAGCCCCCTTCGCCTCATCCATCCACCTCATCCTAGGACGTCCCCTCATGTTCACTTCCTCCACATCTGCCTTCCATACCTCTTTTACTAGTCTTTCTTCACTCATTCTTTCCATGTGTCCAAACCATCCTAATACTCTTTCATCAACCCTATCTCCCAACTCCCTTTCCACCCTGGGTCTTCTCCTCACCTCCTCATTTCTCACTCTATCTATCCTAGTAACCCCCATCATACTTATCAGACACCTCATCTCAAACACATTCAAACTCCTTCTCTCTTTCTCTCTTATGTTCCATGTTTCTGCCCCATACAGTGCTGTTGGCACAATCACTCCTTCATACAGTCTCCTCTTAGCATCCATTCCTAAATGTCTATTCCTCATTACACTCTTCAATCCACCAAGGCATTTACTCGCTTCTCTCAATCTATATTCTACCTCCACCTTCACTCCACTTTTTCCTGCTACATTTGCACCCAAGTATCTAAAACTATCCACATCCTGCAGTCGCTCTCCCTTAGTGCTCACTTCCAGTCTACTGCCACTTTCACCCATTGTACATCTCATCACCTTACTTTTACTCACATTTATCTTTATCTTTCTTCTATCACATACTCTCCCAAACTCTGTCACCAACTTTCTCAGTCCCTCCTCCTATCCTGCCACAAGCGCAGTGTCGTCAGCAAACAACAGCTGGCTCACCTCCCACTTTTCTCCATTTTCTTTAACCATCTCCAATCCCTGACCCACTACCCTTGCACATACCTCTCGCACTACCCCATCCATGTTTAAGTTGAACAGCCAGGGCGACATAACGCATCCTTGACGAAGTCCCACCTTTACCTCGAACCACTCACTCTCTCTATTTCTAATCCTGACACAAACTCTACTACTCTCATAAAAACTCTTGACAGCTCCCAGAAGCTTTCCTCCTATCCCGTATATCTGCATAACCTCCCACAGTGCCTTTCTGTCTACCCTATCGTAAGCCTTTTCCAGATCCATAAAAGCCCAAAAAACATCCTTCCCCTTTCCTATAGCTTTCTCACATATTTGTTTTACCACAAAGATCTGATCTACACAACCTCTACCCGTCCTAAATCCACACTGTTCCTCACCAACTACTCCCTTTGTTCCTCTTCTAATCCTCTCAATCAAAATCCTTCCATAAGCCTTCCCAACTACACTTAACAAGCTAATCCCTCTGAAACTACTACATTCACACTTGTCCCCTTTTCCCTTGTAAAGGGGAACTATACAGGCACTCCTCCAGTCCTCCGGCACTCTACCCTCTCTCCAGCAAACATTAAATAACCTCACCAGCCAGTCCACCATCACTGTACCTCCTTTTTTTAGACATTCTGCATGGCATCCATCCAGACCAGGTGCCTTACCTGCTTTCATCATCTTAACAACTGCCTTCACTTCATCCATCCTTATTTCTCCTCCATTTTCCTCACTCATTACTCTCATTTTCTTGGCATTTCCCACTGCAACTATCTTTCCCTCCCTATCCTCCTTCACATTTAGCAACTCCCTAAAATATCTGCCCATCTTCCCCTTACTGCCTTCTCTTCCATTATCATCTCTCCATCTGCACCTTTTACCTTTTCTTCTCTACTTGATTCGCCTCCTCTTCCTCTCTTAATTTCTTTCCAAAACATCTTTATATTTCTTTCAAAAATTTCCAGCTATATACATATAGCTGGCAACCACTACGGAAATCGGAAGAAAACAGTAATTTCTAAGCGATTTCCTTAGAGGTTACCAGCAAAATTTGTAGATCACGTGTTGTTTTTAGTGAAATTTCAGCATACATACATATATATATATATATATATATATATATATATATATATATGTATATATATAATATACATATATATATATAGATACATATAGATATATGTATGTGTGTGTGTGTATGTGTGTGTGTATACACACACACACACACACACACACACATACACATACACACACATACACACACACACACACACACACATATATATATATATATATATATATATATATATATACTGTATATATGATATGTACACATATATCATTCATGCATAATATATATATATATATATATATATATATATATATATGTATATATATATATATATATATATATATATCGTCATCGGCACACACTCGTGTCCGAGTATCGGGTTCTAGTCATTCGTCTCTATCTTCGTTGATGTTTGTGTTTTGTATGACTTGCGAGGCCTAGTCGGTGGTGGAAGAGTCGCGGGCAGTGTTCGCAGGGGAGTGTGGGGGGAGGGCGGGGTTGTTCTCGTCGCTGTCTTCTTCTCCTTCTTCTTGCCTCATCATTTTCCCTCCTCCTCTCCTCAAAGTCCTCGGTGCCTTGGCGTGTTGTACTCCTCCATACTGTTCGGTCCCTGGCAGTTTGTTCCCACGAGGAAGGGTCGATGTTGGTCATTGCCAGGGTGCGTTTCAGCTGGTCCTTGTAGCGCAGTTTAGGTGCTCCCCGTGATCTGGTCCCGTTGGCGAGCTCTCCATAGAGTATTTTCTTGGGGAGCCTGGATGGGTCCATTCTGTGGACGTGCCCTGCCCAGCGGAGGAGGTAGTGGATGATGGTGGCCTCAACGCTGGTCATTGAAGCTCTGTCCAGTACTTCCAGGTTGGTGGTGCGGCTCTCCCAATAATATTCAAAATTTGCCTTAGCTTATATTGTTGGAAGCATTCTAGGTTTTGTATATCGCTTCTGTATAGGGTCCATGTTTCGCAGGCGTATAAAAGCGTGGAGAGGACTACTGCCTTGAAGACCATGATTTTAGTGGCCATCGTCAGTGTGTGGTTGTTGAACACGCGGTAGTTGAGTCGACCAAAGACGGAGTGGGCTGCCCTGATCCTGTTCTCCACGTCTTTCTTGCATATGGGAGTAGATGTTAGGATGCTTCCTAGGTATGTAAACTGGTCCACTTCTTCTAGAGGTTGGCCATTTACGATGGTGTTGGTATTAGGGAGCAGGAGACTAGGTGGGTGCTGGACTAGTATTTTGGTCTTATCTGTATTGACCTGCATCCCAAAACATTCATAAGCTGCATTGTATGCATCTGCTAGTGACTGAAGGTCCTTTGCAGTCTGACCTGGGGTGGCGTTGTCATCGGCATATTGCAGCTCTCGCACCGGACATATGGTGGTCTTAGTTCTAGCGCGGAGTCGAGCCAGGTTGAAAACTTCCCCATCCATGCGGAAACGGAGGTCGATTGAAGGTGTGTCTGGTGGTATCTCGTTAAGCATCGCTGCTGTGTAAAGAGAGAAACACGTTGGAGCCAGAACACAGCCCTGTTTCAGACCACCGTTGATGGGGAATGGCTCGGAGAGGGAGATCTGGTGGCATACTCTTCCCACCATTTCATCATGCAGGGCACGCACCAGGGTGACAAAGTCGGGTGGGCAGCCAAACCTAGCGAGGACTGCCCACATAGCGGGTCGGGGTACTTTATCGAAGGCCTTTTTTAAGTCCCAGAAGATAAACATTGCGGGCTGTTGTTGTTCAAGGCTCTTCTCTTGTAGTTGTCGTGCGCAAAAGATCATGTCAATGGTCCCGCGGGAAGGTCGAAATCCGCACTGGGACTCTGGCAGGACGTCTTCTGCGAGGACGAGGAGGCGGTCAAGGAGAATGCGGGCGAATATTTTGCTTGCGATGCTCAGTAGTGATATTCCCCGGTAGTTGTTACAATTCTCCCGGTCTCCTTTTTTGAATACTGTAACGATTGTTGCATTGCGGAAGTCACTAGGGAGGGTCTTCGTCTCCCATATTTTCAGTATGAGAAGCATGAGACGGTTCCTCAGCTCTGGGCCACCGTGCGTGAGAAGCTCCAGTGGGACGTTGTCGGGTCCTGAGGCTTTGCCGGGTCTCATGCGTTTAAGGGCTTTGTTAAAGTCCTGGATGGAGGGGGGTAGTGCCATCCAGTGACGGACGGGATATTGCGGGGTCATTCGCAGGAGGTTGTCAGGGGTGTCAATCTGGTCGTTGAGGAGGTTTTCAAAGTGAGACCTCCACCTAAGCAAAATGCCCTCGCTGTCGGTAATGATCATGGCCCCATCCACATCCTTTAAGCCACCCACTGATGACCGTGTGGGACCGAAAATTTCTTTTGTTGCTGCATAAAAGCTTCGCAGGTCTCGCTGGTCAGCGTAGCTTTGTATTTCTTCAGCTTTATTTTGCCACCAGGTGTTCTGGGCTTCTCGGATGTCTCTTTGGCATTCAGCTACAGCTTGCTTGTGAGCACGTTTATTTGCAGCTGTGGGCTGGTTCTCTATGGTCAGACGCGTCTGGCGTTTAGCCTCAACGAGAGGAGAGATGGCACCGTCACTCTCGTCAAACCAGTCCTGCCTTTTCTTGTTTGCGTAGCCGATGATTTCCTCCGCGGCACGGGTCATGACGTCTCTTAGGGTGGCCCAGTGGTGCTCTACATTGGCCTGATCCACAGGCTCTACAAGGTGATGTTCGCAGGCTTCTCTGAAGTTTTGTGCCAGTTGTGGATTGCGGAGCTTGCTACAGTCAAAGCGCCGGTGTGATGCGCTGTCGGGTGCCCTTCTAGGTGGTCGAAGGGTAGTCATGGTCAGTCTGGAGATCACCAGTCTGTGGTCCGTCCAGCAGTCATCCGCTCCGGGCATGGTTCGGGTGATGGGGACGTCTCTTCGGTCTCTGGCTCTGGTGAGAATGTAGTCCAGAATGTGCCAGTGTTTGGACCGAGGGTGTCTCCATGTCGTCTTCTGTCGGTTCGGGAGTCTAAACATAGTGTTGGTCACTATAAGTTGATGTTCTGCACACAAACCCAGTAGGAGTTCTCCATTGGCGTTACAGTTCCCGATACCGTGGTAGCCGATGATTCCCTCCCGTAGGCGATGGTCCTTGCCTACTCGAGCATTAAAGTCGCCCAGCACAACAAGCTTGTCATTGGTGGGCACTCTCTGGATGGTGTGGTCGAGCTGGGTGTAGAATGCAGCTTTGTCTTCGTCGGGTGAGGTCAGAGTTGGGGCGTAGACGGAAATCAGGGTGATGTGTCTGTCCCGCGTGATGGGAATGCGGACTGTCATCAGGCGCTCACTGATGTCCTTGGGAACGAGGTTGTGCTGTTGTACAAGCTGGGAACGGATTGTAAAGCCGACACCATGTATCGCGGCTCCTCGGGGGCTTTCCCTTTCCAAAAGATGGTGTATCCCGTTCCGGCTTCCCTGATGTTGCCCTCTTCGGGTAGTCTGGTCTCGCTGAGGGCCGCCACATCAATGTTGAAGCGGGCGAGCTCCTTGCAAACGAGAGCCAGTCGTTCCGGGCGGTTAGTGTTTGCCACGTCTTGGAGGGTGCGAATATTCCATGCACCAATGGTTAAAATCTTTCTGTTGTTGCGACCGCTTTAGTGGGATGTCCGCCAGCCACGGTAAGCTGACCAGACGTGTTTCCCGTGACCGATGTTTACCCCACCTTTTCTAGGGGCCTCCCCATGCGGGGTGGGCTGCGGTGGTCCTTAATAGGCCAGCCCAGTCACTGGTCCAGCTGCCGAGCTCTAGTGTCACGGAAAAAGGTCACCAAAGAGCGACCATCTTAGACCCGCCGCCCGATTGCAGTGGCGGGCTGAAGGATTCCAGCTTCCCAGGCCTGCCCCCGTCACCCGCGGTACCATCGCCTCGGGACTTGATGGTGTGATGACGATGAGGTGAAGAGAGGAGGGAGGAATGACAGAATGCCAGTCGCTGGGGATGTTGTTTTGGGTGGTCATGGCTGCGCGACGGCCACGCACACTCACTTGGCCCACATCTTTTCCACCGCGACTCAAGAAGGATGAGACAGGCAGCCTCCACGATGCAGGTTGTATCGGGCTGCCGGGTTCTTGGTCCACCAAGGCCCGCCTTGCCGCCTGCCCGACAGGCGTTGCCCTCTTCCGCCGGCGCTAGTTCGCTCCGCCGTTGGGGTCTTGTTGGTTTTATTTCGGAGTTTTCCTTCTCCTAGCCTTTGCCTAAAGAGGCAGACCCTACAAGGCAGTAGGGTGGGGGTCTGATTATACCGTCTGACCACTCGGTCACTTGCATGCATTCTGTAAGAAACGGGGGGGGGAGGACCACGGGAAGGTAGCATGCAAGCAGTTAGGAGGCAGAGGCTGTAGAGGGGTTAAGACAAGCTTAGCCTATGTCGCATGCACTCCAATCACCCCCCCCTATATATATATATATATATATATATATATATATATATATGTGTGTGTGTGTGTGTGTGTGTGTGTGTGTGTGTGTGTGTGTGTGTGTGTGTGTGTGTGTGTGTGTGTGTGTGTGTGTGTGTGTGTGTGTGTGTGTATACATATACATATATAGGGGCAAGAGATATTTTCTTATACATAATTCATTGAAAGTGATGGCTAATTATGCATATATATTATTTTCATTAATGTATTTTCCATATGTCTTACTATGGGCTTATGTTCCTTTGAAAGGAAGTTTATGACTTTTCTGTAGGTGGTCATATTTGCTATATCTCGATTTCGGGTTCAAAACCCTTCTACAGTAGCTCTTAGGAATATTGTATCTGGTCAGGACAAGAATTATTCTGGTGTTATATTTAATTATGTTACTTTATATAATTAAATTTCCATACCTGCTCTTCACTGGAGGAAGTTACCGGTTACCTGGGAGAGGTTACCTGGTAACTCAAGCAGTGATGAAATGTCACTTGCTAGGGGAAACCTCCGACTCCGTGTTGTGATAAAATGTCCTATGTTTGGGCTTGTGGCGTTTTTGTCTCGGGTTTTCAATTGTGGGGTTGTTGTTGTTGTTCCCTAGACTGTCTGTCCGAGCAGTCCCGTCTCCCCAAGGAATGCCACGGTCGAAACGGGTTTTTCCCACAAATCTTTTATGGAGTGTATGTTGTGTTGTTTGCGTGCGTGATTGTGTATAATACAGTCTTCAATGATGTGTTGAATAGTATGGGGTGAAATGTTACATCCTGGGTATTTGTCCACAATACAGTCATCCAGTCTCTTCTGGTAGCTTAGAAGGGCTGGGTGGTGGCCTCATCGCAGTCTGGCCAGGTGGACTCTGTTCTTTCGTGGGAGAGAGGATTCATAGGGGTTTGGTATGCAGCAATGTGTTGTCTTTTAGTGTGTTAATGGAGCATTGAGTGATTTGATTATGAATATGTTTCCGGAGGCTGGTATTTGGTGGTTTTGGAAGAAGAGAAGAGAGTATTTGTTTGTGATATAGGTATTTGGGTGTTTTTTATGTTTCTTTGCGCGTGTGGGTGTTCTGCTATATAGTGTAGCGGGTGTGCTGTGTTTGTGGAGGCTGTAGGAAGTGTTTGTGTGCCTCTCATGTCAAGGTGATCTTTGACTTTGAGGACTTTTGTTTCATAGTGTAGATGGTCTGTAAGTGATGTGTATGTGCAGCCTGTAATTGTTTTTAGGGCTTTGTTTTGTATGATCTGAAGGGTGTTGAGGTGTGTCTCACTGAGATTAAGTGCCCATTCTAGACTCGCATAATTCATCACTGCATTGTTGTATATTTTAGTATCAGTTTCTTTGTTTTGTCCAAATGTTGTTCCAGTGATTGATTTAGGTGCGTTGAGTCTAGGTATGCATTCATTTTTTGTGTGTGATGTGTTGTTTAAATGACATGGATGTATCGTATGTTACACCAAGAATTTTTGGTGTGTGTATGTGTGCGGTATTAGAGTGTTTTGATATAGAGGTGAGGTATGTATTTGTGTTCTATTGTCCAGTTGGTGAAAGGTGTTGATGTAGATTTGGCCAGGGCTATTTTGAGTCTGTTTGTAATGAACCATGTGTTGAGTGAATCAATGTATGGTTTTATTATTTCTGCGGCTTTGTTTGGGTTACGATGTCTACATGTGATTGTTATGTCGTCTACGTAGGAAGAGATTTGTATTTCAGAGGTGTCTGGTGTAGGTATATCATGCATGTATAGATTAAAGAGTGGGGGGGGGATAGAACAGAGCCCTATGGTACTCCATTCTTTATGTTTCTGGTGTGCGATGATTGGCTATTATATGATAATTGGCCAGCCACCTTTTAGTGTTATTGTGCATGTCTGTGTTATATATTTTGTTTGTTAGATTGTGGCGAGGGATAGCATCAAAAGCTTTAGTAATGTCTAATGTTATGATAATTTTTCTATGATGGGGGCCTATCTGAACTGATGCCATCTAATATTTTTTTGCGTGAGGTTTATTAGAAGAGTGTTTGTGGAGTTTAGTGGCCTAAAACCGTGTTGTGATTCAGCAAGGGGAATATGTGGTGTGATGAGTTGAAGTATGAGGCGTTCAATGACTTTGGATGGGGTGCAGAGAAGCGTGATTGGGCGGTGTTATGTTGGGATTGTTGGGTCTTTATTGGGATTTGAGATTGTGATCCTTTTCCCATGCTTCCAGATGTCAGGTATAGTGTGTGAATAGCTGTAGTTTGCAATGTTTGTGAGTGCGTGTATGCCTTGTGGTAAATGTGTTTTAGGTGGATGCTACTTATGTTGTCAGGGCCACAGGCGGATGAATGTTTGAGGTTATTTATCATGTGTTTTGTCTGACTGTTTATGAAGGGTATATAGTCTGAGTCTGTAGGAAAGTCTTTCTTAAGTCGAATGGCGCGTCGGACGTCAGGGTGAGAAATGAGATGGCATATCTGTACAAAATGATTTATGAGTGTGTTTGCTTGTTGTTTGTTTGAGGGTAAATTATCTGTTGTTGTGGTTATTGCTGCATGAGAGCGTGTTGTGTTACTGTTGGATCGTGTAATGCCGTTGAGTGTTTTATACAATTTGCTGCTCTTTGTTTTGTGATCAAATGTATTGACAAATTTTTGCCAATTTTGTGTTTTTTTCATGTATTTTATTTGTAATCTCTGTGTTTAGTGTTTGTATTTGGTCTGCTATGTTTTGAGGGATAGGTGTGGGGATATTGTGTTTAAGTGTATCGCGTTGTCTGATGAAGCCTTGGATTTCTGGTGTGAAATTTGGGTTGTATGATTTTCTGTTGCCTTTAAGGATGTATCTCTTGTTTTCGTTTTGTATGATAGTATTAAAATTGTGTAGAGCATTGTTAATATTTGTGATTGGTGTCTTGTTAAGTGTCTCAAAATTTTGTTCTGTCTCTTCAGTAGAAGCTTCCCAGTTTGCTCTCTTGTAATTAGTGTATGTGTGTCTGTGGCCAACTGGGGTGCATCTTGTTTTGGTGGTGATGATGATTGGAAGGTGCTCAGATCTAAGGGATTTGACCACTCTCCATGAAGTTGTTGGGGATAGGCAGGGGTAGCAGAAGGTGATATCAAGAGAGGAGGGGTGTAGAGGGCTTGGTGTGGGATATGTGCATGATTATGTGTGTTGTTCATGATGGTCAGTGAGTCAAAATGAGTCTGTATATCAAGCCCTCTATCTGTATTAGGGTTGTCGATATACCAGGCCGACGACTCGGGGTTGAAGTCACCACCCATGATGAGATCAGGGATTATGTCTAGTTGATTAAGTTGAGGCCTAAAGGTGTTTGGAACTGTGGAATATGATGAGGGGGGGTTATATGTTAACTATTGTTAGTGTTGATTTGTTCCCTGCACGGATTAAAATAGATTGGATTTCTGTAGTGTTATCTGTGGTAGGGAGGAGGATTTTGGTTGTGGCACTTGTGTCCACATATAAAATGGATTGGTGGACTAGGGTGATGAGTCCACTGCCATTGCCGTCGGTCCGGTCTTGTCTAATGGTGGTTGAGTTGTGAAATTTTGCTGTTTTGTGTGTCTTAGTTTTGTTTCTTGTATGATGGCAACGTGTATGTTGTATTGTTTGAGGAAGTGTTTGAGTTTGTGCTTTTTTATGTGTTGATGCCATCAATGTTGTGTTGTAATATGTTGATGTTGTGTATTCTGTATGTGTTGTATGTTGCAGTCTGGGATTGGGGTGTTGATGGGGAAGGTATAGGATCTGGGTTAGAGGGAGGGAGAGGTGTGATTGGGGACAAAGGAGGGGGATTGATTGATTGAGGACAAGGGCAGGGGTAGACTGGGTGTGGGCAAGGGTGCAGGCTGTGGTTGGGAAGATGGGAGTGATGTTATTAGAGGACAGGTAGAACATGTCCAAGTGTTTGTGTATTTGTTTGGGTTTGCAAGTGTCGTAAAGTAAAATGGGCCCAGTTTTTGCATATTTGTGGGGTTATGTCTAATGCTTGGGTTCGTGGCAATTTCTCTCATACTTGGGAGGGCCCTAACGTCATCTGCTTGTATGTTTAGATTTTGGCTCTACTCTTTAATGTATAATGCTTCTAAAATTTGTAGGCGTCTGTCATCTGTACATATTTCCAAAACCTCAGTGTTTTCTTTTAGAAGAAAACACTGTACATCTATATATATATATATATATATATATATATATATATATATATATATATATAGACGTACTATACGTATTATATGTATATGTGAATATATATATATATATATATATATACATATAAAGACGTACTATACATAGTATATGTATATGTGAATATATATATATGAATATATATATATGATATATATATACATATTTACACATATATGCATATATATGTATATATACATATATATATATATATATATATATATATATGAAAACACACACATACACACACGCATATACATATATATATATACATATATATATGTATATATATGTATATATATACATATACATATGTATATATATATATATATATATATATATATATATATATATATATATATATATATATATGAGAAATTCGCTAGTAAACAGTGACATCAATAAAACAATCTACTTGAGAGCGGCGTGTTATGGAAGTCTGTCTTGGGTCCAGACGCAGCGGGTTCGAATCCCCTGCGCCACTGTCAAGGAGATTGTCATATATATATATATATACATATATGCATATATATATATATATATATATATATATATGTATATATATATTCATTTATGTATACATATATATACATATATGTATATATATATACACATACATATATATATGTATATATATGTATATATGTATATATATATATATATATATATGTGTGTGTGTGTGTGTATGTGTGTGTGTGTGTGTGTGTGTGTGTGTGTGTATGTGTGTGTGTGTGTGTGTGTGTGTGTGTGTGTGTGTGTGTGTGTGTGTGTGTGTGTGTGTGTGTGTGTGTGTGTGTGTGTGTGTGTGTGTGTGTGTGTGTGTGTGTGTGTGTGTGTGTGTGTGTGTGTGTGTGTGTGTGTGTGTGTGAACAAGTTCTCTTGCCTTAACCAACCTAGTTTTGAATTCTGATACATATGTTAATAAATGTGGTTCATCACTCTTACAAAGCCACTTTTCTTTCATTATACTCAAAGGACCTCTGACTTCATGACCATACATGAGTTCAAATGGGCTAAATTCAGTCGATTCTTGTACTGCATCCCTAATTGCAAACAAAGCCAGTGGAATCCCTTCATCCCAATCTATTCCGAGTTCCTCGCAGTATATTCTGAGAATATTCTTAAGAGTTTGGTGGAATATATCCAGATTACCCTGGGATTGTAGATAGTATGCATTAGGTAACCTGTATTTAATGTGTAGTCCCTTTAATTTTTCTTAAACATGCCTGAAGTAAAATTACTTCCTAGATCAGATTGGATTACTTCTGGGAGTCCTGCCCAAGAAAAATATTTCACCAACTCTCACAATATTCTTGGCTTGAATACTTCGGAGTGGAATAGCCTCTGGAAACCCAGTGGCAATACACATTATTGTTAGAAAATGTGAATTTCCTTTCCGAGTTTTCAGTAAGGGTCCAACTCAGTCAATTATAATTCTACTGAATGGTTTGCAAAATGCTGGTATGGGCTTTAATGGTGCTCGCTGGATTACCTGGTTTGATTTACCTTTTCTTGGACATATATCACAAGTTTTGCAAAATTCTGAAACATCCCTCTTCAGATTTGGCCAATAAAAATGGGGCAACAACTTCTCAGCCGTTTTCCTGACTCCCAAATGACTCCAAAGCATTCCTTCAAGGTGGGATCACCACACTGGGCGTCAATAAGTTCCCTCCTGTTAACATTAGAATCAGGAACTATCTCCAACTTCATCTCTATACTTTCATCTTTCACTCGCTTGGATTCCTCTCTCTCATCAAATATATCACCGAGGCCCATGTCCCCATCACAAGTTTCCTTATTCCTCATCATAGCTCTGGTTACTACACAAACTGGATAAATCCTTTGAATACTTCTATCATCTGTGGTCTCTATGTCGTTCTTTTTGGTTGTCTTTACTCTACTTCCGCTTAGAGACTCCTGACTCTCTACGGCTGGAATCTCTCCTCCATTCCCATAGTCATTTCGGATATTCTTCTGAAGTTCAATGTTTGAAACATCTTCTGTAAAGTGTAAATTGCCGGAGTTTGGGGACCATTGTACATCCACATTCTCAATTATTATACTCTCAAGGGGTTTAGAAACAATTCTTGGTTCTAGGACCACTTTATCTCCAGTCAAATCATTACCCAACAACATCTCTACACCATTTATGCGAAGTTCTTCACTGACTCCACTTTCACATTGCCAGTAACATAACCAGTATCAATATCTACGTAGTGCAATGGGACGTTTAATCTAGCACTCAAACCTCTCACTCTAGCCTCCTTACCAGAATATGAACTCTCGGTCCACTCCAGTGTCTCTCTGAGGACTAGATTTTGGTTTGCTCCATTATCCCTCAGGATTTTGATTTGTTTCTTAGATCCAGTAGGTAAAGAAATTGTCCCCTCGGTAATGAGCGCTTGGAAACTCCCAACACTCAGCTCCTTCACCTTAGATTCCACACCTAAACTCCCCTGTGGTTCCTTCCGCGCCACAGTTAAACCAGCAGATTTGGATACTTTTCTACACTATTTGACATGGCCCGTTTCTCACACACATAACACTTTACATGTGACCTCTCCTGGGGTGGGCTACTAGGTTTGTTTCTATCTTAACTCTGTGGAACATAGCTAAACTGCGTTCTATTAGGATTGTATCGATCTTGTTTGGTATCAAAGTAGCCTTCTCTTTTATATATTTTTTCATAAATGTGACCCATATTCTTGATTCCACCTTGTTTGTAGTTCACCCGATCAGCACGCATTCTTTGAATCACAGCTAATTGATCAGCTAACCTTGCTGCCTCCGTCAATCTCTTAATTTGGTTTCTACAGATTTCATATTTGAAATCGGGGTGTACGATATCTGTAAAGTCCTCCAACAAGACCAGCTGTCTAATTTCCTCAAAAGTCTCTACTTCCTCTGACTTACACTACCGGTCAAATCTCATGCCACACTCCCTAACCAATTCCAGATAGGTTTGGTCATTCATTTTCTTTGTGTTCCTGAATACACCTTAGGAGCCAATTCTACTGTTTTGAGTACTGCTCCCTTCACAACAGCACAGTCTACAGATTCCTCCACGGTTAAACATGCAAAGGGCTCCCTCGCCTTTCCTCTAAATTTTGTCTGCACCAACATTTCCCAATCCTACTTGTCCCATCTTCTGATTGTGGCCATTTTTTTTTTTTCAAATTGGATGAAGAAATCATCTGCTTCTTCTTCTATAAACTCGGGTAATTGATTAAACCCGTCAACTCTTCCTTCTCCACCACTTTTTACCTCTGTCATAGTCCCAATCTCTAATTCCTTTAGTCTCACCTCTTTGTCTGCCTGAACCTTTACTCTCTAACTCTTGTTGTAACTTTTTCAGTTCAAAATTTAATCTTAATTTTTCAAGTGCTAACCTCTCACTTAACTGTACTTCCTCTACTAACTTAGAAGTTTCATCAACTGCCTCGATAACTTCCATCTCAACTAGTGCCTGAAGGACTTCCCTCTTTATATCTCCCTTTTTGCTACATTTTAAAGATATCTTATACACGGATGCTAACTGGCGTAACTCGTCTACTGAACATTGATACAAATTGTGAATATCCATACTTCGCAGGAATTCTTCTACTTTCTCTGCCATTTTGATTTCACATAACTTAGGTTCATCGGCTAGTGATATACCTCAATTTCCTTTGATGGCAGTTGATTATGTTCAGATCCCGGACGGGCCCCCAATTTGTTACGTCTGCATCACCTCCAGTACCTAAAATAGTTGGATTAATAAGAGATCAAGGAGGACAATACTTAACCTTAGTAGCACTGCCTCATCTCCTAGGAGTGATTGAACAAATTTGATGTTAGTCAACAACTACTGAGGTTAGACAAAGATGTTCATATAAAAGTACATATATTGAACCTTAATTCTAGTATACAATGACATTTTCTCATTAGATGCAAAATGATTTTCTAGTATAGACACTCATTCAAGTTCACAATATTGACACTAATAATTTTTATTAACTCAAGTTATGCAACTTACATATATAAGATATGGAATGAAAATCATATAACCACTGTTTTCATTCAGTAGATATATACTCTAATCTTCACATGTATATTTCCTTGGATTTAAAGTATTAAGGTTAATATCATTCATATAACCAACATAATCTGCACACACATGGTATGGAGTAGATATCACTTAATATCAATCACAGTATTAAGGTGAATATCATCAATGTAACCAAATTGACATAATCAGCACACACGTGGTGATATGGAATAGATATCACTTAATATCAATCACAGTATTAAGGAGAATATCATTAATGTAACCAAATTGACATAATCAGCACACACGTGGTATGGAATAGATATCACTTAATTCTAATCATATCTTCGATAGAACCAGGGTAATTATTAATCCTTGATACAATACAGGGTCTGGATTTACATACCTTATCTATATGCTCTCTCTGGTACAGCTTTTACCCCCTTTACTTTTAAATACGCAAAAACGAGGCATATCATTTTGAGTTTCTTTAGAGTATCGTTTGAATGATGTTACTGTTTCGACTGCACCAAGGAGAGAGAATTAAAATTCTCTTCAGGAGGAGTCGACAACCAGTATATTCCAACAACCGATATGTCGACATATATGGTCACTAATACAAATCATACATTATCTATACATCACAAGAAAATAAAACAAATACATCCTTGAATTTTCATACACTAATTAGAATATAACCTTCTAAATCATACAACATCTACGTAAATATTTTCATTTTCAAAGGACTTGATTTCCCTTCTTAGAAATCGGAATATACATAGAGAACGGAAAACAAAAAAAAGGGGTGACTATCATCCGCAGTATGGTAAGAATATATATATATATATATATATATATATATATATATTATAAGTATATATGTGTATATATATATGTATATTTGTGTATATACATATATACACACACTCACACACACACACACACACACACACACACACACACACACACACACACACACACACATATATATATATATATATATATATATATATATACATATATATATAAATATATGTATATATATATATATATTCCTATTAAATGCTAAAGCACAAGTGGCGTCAATGATTTTAAGAGAAAAATTTTCTAACTCTCTGTATTTCCTTTTCTCTTCATATTTCAAACTCTGAAGGAAATAGTAAAAGGCTTCAGAATATTGATTCATTTTACCGACAGCTGTTTCAACCATTACAAATGGTCATCTTCAGGGTAATACAATACATCAATACAAACATGGGTATATAAGGCCGAGTGAAAACGGCAGGGATAGGTCACTCGTAAGGTGGGAATCTGTCTACCCTACCGAGACGGGAAGGGTAACCGGGACAGCTTCCCGATGTGGAATTACGTCCCGGAAGTCTGGACACAATACCCATGTGGGTTTTTGTCCTGTGGTGACGGTCTGTATATTCTATTGGAGGGGAGGACATAATCAGATGAAATCTGTACATTTAAGATAGGCTTTTGTAAAGCGATGCTCACTGCCTTAGCTACAACTAAACTTCCATAATTGTTATCATGGTGGATGACTGTCGTATCCCTTATGAGATCTGATAGGGGCGGCTTTTTATCGTGGGCATCGACAAAATGTTGGTGGATGTCTCCGTTGTTACGGTGAGCCTGCAGTCGTCTTCTTAAGGTCGTGAGGGTATGGCCGACGTAGCTAACATCGAGGGGCTTGCATGCCCCTTTAGAACTTTTAAATTCATATACTACGCCGGCTTTAAGTTCCTTTGCACACTCGGGGACGGTGCTGCTTTTCATAACAAGGGAGGCAATCAGGTTGGGACAGCTGAAGACTTCCAGTGAGACCCTTTCGTAGGGCTCCTGAGGTGAAATACCTCTAAAGATAATCCTACGAAGGGTATCGGCTTCCTGTCTGTAAGCAGTGCCAAAATCTAATTTGTGGTAAATCATTAGGGTTTTCTCCGCGTTGTCAGCAGTGGTCTTGACTCTGGTGTGAAACTCTTCCATATTCTTTCTAATGACATCTTCTATGGTGTTACAAGAGAAGCCATTATTCGTTAACACCTGTCTAACGCGTTCAAGTTCTGTATGGACAGCTTTCCACGTGCAATAGGAGAAAGCCCGCCTAACATAAGCACCAACTACAGACCTCTTATAAGAGTCTGGACACTCACCCCTGGCATTTAGGTACTGCCCAACATTGGTATCCTTTGTGAAAACAGAAGTGGCGTAATGGTCCTCTTTCCTTTCGACAAGGACATCAAGGAAGGGAAGGGTTTTGCCTTTACTCTCTTCGATGGTAAAATTGAGGACTGAATTTGCTTTGAGGGCGTCTGCTAACTTCCTGGTATCGCTGCTTTCTCTGACGGAGATAAAAATATCATCAATATATCTGGCGTAGATCCTCGGTCTATGGTGACTATTGAAGGTCCTAGTTTCGACAGCAGCCATGTACATGTTGGCAAATAGGACACCCAGTGGTGACCCCATCGCAACACCATCCACCTGACGGAAGAGTTCCCCTCTATGGGAGAGGAAAGGTGCCTCCATCGTACATGCTTCTAACATTTCCTTCAATAGCCTTTCAGGTATTGAAAGGGGGGTTCGGCCAGATCTGTAAACGCACTCCAGGATGATTTCTATAGTTTCTTGGGCAGGAACGTGGGTGAAAAGGCTCTCCACGTCCAGAGATGCAATGTCTTCGTCAGGATCATAAGTTCTCAGGATGTCAATGAACTCAGCAGCTGACTTCAAGGAGTAACCTATGGGGATGAATGGAGTTAATATATTGTTTAAGATTTTAGCCATCCTATAGGTGGGTAATGTCATTTGTGATATTATGGGCCTGAGAGGATTGCCAGGTTTGTGGGTCTTAACAGTTCCATAAAAATACCCAGGCTTAAAGTCTTCAATAATCTTGGAAAACTTTATTTCTTGCTGAAGTTTATTAGCTCTAGTTATCATACTACTAACCCGTTTTTTTTTAAAGTATCTGTAAGATCTTTGGTTAGTTTTTCAAATTTGGTTGGGTCACTTAAGATGTTGTCCATTTTGTCTAAATATTCATCTCTCTTCATAAGGACGTAGACGGCCGACTTATCCCCTTTTCTTATGATGATGTCTTCTCTCTCACGTAATTCCTTGGCAGCTTCCCTTAGGGATTTGTTTAGAATTGTACTAGAGAAAGTGCTGCGTTGTCGGCCCGACTCGCCAACAAAATCGTCAACAACGGTGGGAGTAAGGTCAACCTTACCTTCGTGCTGAAGTTTTTGGAGATGGTCTATATCTTTTTTCAACTACAAATCACATTTAACTCCATGCCATTGCAGTCGAGACTGGAGAATCGCTCGATGGAGGCATTCGTTGGAAATTGAAACGTGGACGAGCCGAGGATAGCGCATTGGTTTAAGTCACTGTAACTTTGTTACGGGTTAGCTGGGTTTGAATCCTCGGCAGTCCACGTTTCAATTTCCAACGGATGCCTCCATCGAGCGATTCTTCAGTCTCGACTGTGATGGCATGGAATTAAAAGTGATTTGTGGTTGAAAAAAATACATACATATATATATACACACATATGTAAATATATATATATATATATATGTATATATATATATATATACATAAATGATATAGACCATGGACTAAAATCTACTGTTTCCATATTTGCTGATGACACAAAACTGTGCGGAGTGGCAAATGATCACTCAAACCAATTAGATATTCAAGAAGATTTAGATACATTACAGCAATGGTCTGAAAAGTGGCTAATGAAATTTAACACAAGTAAATGCAAGGTAATGCACATAGGTAAAAATAACAGTAGGTACGATTACAAGTTATTTGGAAATTCGTTAACAAAAGTGGATAGTGAAAAAGATCTCGGCGTAATTATCAGTAACGACCTCAAATCATCCAAGCAGTGTATTTCAGCCTCTGAGAAAGCAAATAAGATTCTGGGACTAATTGCGCGATCTTTTGATTTCAAAAGTCCATCACTCATTAACAAGCTATATAAATCGTTAGTTCGTCCACATTTGGAATATGCTGTTTCCGTATGGTCACCGAATCTCATTAAAGACATTGACAGACTGGAAAAAGTACAACGGCGAGCCACAAAACGGATTCCAAATATCAAAAATAAATCATACGAAAATCGACTAAAACACATGAATCTTTTTTTCCTAAAAAAGCGTAGACTCAGAGGTGACTTGATACAGGTCTTTAAGATTTTAAAGGGAATTGACAACATCAAAAGTGACAAAATTTTCACATTGAATGAGAATCCGACAAGAAACAATGGTCTCAAACTGTCCGGAAATAGATTCAATTTGGAAGTAGGTAGAAACAACTTTGCCAACCGTGTAGTTAATGAATGGAATAAACTTCCTGCACAGGTAGTGCAAAGTAGTTCAGTTCGAAGCTTTAAGAATCATTTAGATAAATACCTAAGTAAGATGCTGTAATGATTATAATATATCTTATATTATTTGTTTTTCTTTTGTTATAATTTGTCTGTCTGATTTTCATTTATTATTAGTTATATGTCAATTTATTGTTATTTACTATTTACCTGTTTGTTTATTATTTAACTATACCTATGCATTTATTTATGTATTTTATTTGTTATTTACCCAAGGGAGGTACCCAAAAAGGGAAAGGCATAAAAACACTCCCATCCATTTCATCCCTAAATACACTCCACACCCCTCCCACCCTTCCTCTCATCTGAGCACCTCCTGGATGACGGGTCATCCCTGCACCCTGCCCACCGCCCTGGGTCAGAAGCAGTGTCGCAAGACACAGTACATCCACAGCGAGGCCGCTTCATTTAATCGGCGACCCCCCCTCTCCGTCCCCCTTTGCATATAAGGCGAGGACGGGGAGAAATCCCTTCGGGCTGCGTCAAAATTTACTCACACATACTACCCCACCCCCCACTTCCCCGCCCATTCCTCCTCATGCAGTCACAACATCATCCATATACAACCATTCTCCACTCACCTCTGTCTTCCGTCCTCTCCCTTCCTTCCTCAACAGACATTCCCCTCTTCCCCAAAGCCCCCTTCACCCCATCCGTCCACCTCATTCTAGGACGTCCCCTCATGTTCACTCCCTCCACATCTGCCTTCCATACCTCTTTTACTAGTCTTTCTTCACTCATTCTTTCCATGTGTCCAAACCATCCTAATATTCTTTCATCAACCCTATCTCCCAAATCCTTTTTCACCCCTGTTCTCCTCCTCACCTCCTCATTTCTCACTCTATCTAGCCTAGTAACCCCCACCATACTTCTCAGACACCTCATCTCAAACACATTCAAACTCCTTCTCTCTTCCTCTCTTATGTTCCACGTTTCTGTCCCATACAGTGCTGTTGGCACAATCACTCCTTCATACAGTCTCCTCTTCGCATCCATTCCCAAATGTCTATTCCTCATTACACTCTTTAAACCACCAAGGCATTTACTCGCTTCTCTCAATCTACATTCTACCTCCACCTTCACTCCACCTTTTCCTGCTACACTTGCACCCAAGTATCTAAAACTATCCACTTCCTCCAGTCGCTCTCCCCCAATGCTCACCTCCAGCCTACTGCCACTTTCACCCCTTGTACATCTCATCACCTTACTTTTACCCACATTTATCTTTAGCTTTCTTCTATCACATACTCTCCCAAACTCTGCCACCAGCTTCCTCAATCCCTCCTCTGACCCTGCCACAAGCGCAGTGTCGTCCGCAAACAACAGCTGGCTCACCTCCCACTTTTCTCCATTTTCTTTAACCATCTCCAATCCCTGACTCACTACCCTAGCATTCACCTCTCGCACCACCCCATCCATGTATAAGTTGAACAGCCAGGGCGACATAACGCATCCTTGACGAAGTCCCACCTTTACTTCAAACCACTCACTCTCTCCATTTCTAATCCTAACACATGCTCTACTACTCTCATAAAAACTCTTGACAGCTCCCAAAAGCTTTCCTCCTATCCCATAAATCTGCATAACCTCCCACAGTGCCTTTCTGTCTACCCTATCATAAGCTTTTTCCAGATCCATGAAAGCCCAAAAAACATCCTTCCCCTTTCCTATAGCTTTCTCACATATCTGTCTTACCACAAAGATCTGATCTACACAACCTCTACCCGTCCTAAATCCACACTGTTCCTCACCAATTACTCCCTCTGTTCCTCTCCTAATCCTCTCAATTAAGATCCTCCCATAAGCCTTCCCTACTACACTCAACAGGCTAATCCCTCTGAAATTACTACATTCACACTTGTCCCCTTTTCCCTTGTAAAGAGGAACTATACAGGCACTACTCCAGTCCTCCGGTACTCTACCCTCTCTCCAGCAAACATTAAATAACCTCACCAACCAGTCCACCATCACTGCACCTCCCTTTTTCAGACATTCTGCATGACATCCATCCAGACCAGGTGCCTTACCTGCTTTCATCATCTTTACAGCTGCCTTCACCTCATCCTTCCTTATTTCTCCTCCATTCTCCTCACTCATCACTCTCATTTTCTTAGCATTTCCCACTGCAGCTATCTTTCCTTCCCTATCCTCCTTCACATTCAGCAACTCCCTAAAATATTCTGCCCATCTTCCCCTCACTGCCATCTCTTCCATTATCAACTCTCCATCTGTACCTTTTACCT
>NC_134783.1:2850000-2857500 GCF_046742065.1 Oratosquilla oratoria
CCAGATTAGTGTTCAAGTCCCACTGTGGTTTCAGGAGGAAAATAGTTGAATTAGCTTTAATTGAAGAATACCACAACATTAACATTTCTAAAGGGCAGTGGACGCCTGACATTATTTCCTGAGCAGCCGTTTGTAGGCTCGTCCGAAGCTTACAACCCATCTCCACCTCACCCTCACCCTCACCCTCACCCTCCTCATCCCCCTCCCCCGCCACCCCATCTTACACCGCGTCTGAGTAATGCCATTAGTCCACGTTCCTTCTCTTTTCTTTGTATCTGTAGCTTATAATTTCCAATTGTCCACTGTCTTATGTACTTTCCTGAAGAGAGCTACAGTTGGTAGCCGAAATATAGAATCTTCTGTCATTCGAAATTTGTTTTCTCCGATTGTGGGTTTCTTGTGATATATATATATATATATATATATATATATATATATATATATGTATGTATATATATGTATATATATATTTATATACTGTATATACATATGTATATATATATATGTATATATATGCATGAGAAATCACATAAGCTCGTGATTCTAAATATGCGGAAAAACCACCAAGGAAAAAGATAAACTGATGAGCAAGCGCTTTCGTCTATTCAGTAATCACATAAGACACGTGAATAAAGAAATTTTGCTTGAAACCACGAGAAAATCAAAGAACGGAATACTGAACGTTTTCGTCTATTTAAGACATATTCAAAGTACTTTGAAAATGTATTAATTGGACGAAAACGTTCAGTATTCCGTTCTTTGATTTCCTCGTGGTGTCAAACAATATGTATATATATATATATATATATATATATATATATATATATATATATGTATATATATGTATATATATGTATGATATATATATATATATACATATATACACACATATATATATATATATACACACACATATATATATATGTATATATATATACATATATATATATATATATATATATATATATATATGTTGAAGTAAGGAAAGTATATAAGCTGTAAATATTTCCTTAGTGTATATACTAAGGAAGTCTTTAAGGACGAAACGTTAGTAATATAACTCCCACCCTTTCCACTCATATATATATATATATATATATATATATATATATATATATATATATATATATACATATATATATACATATATATATATATATATATACATATAGATATGTACTGCATATATACGTATGTATATATATATATATATATATATATATATATACATAACCACTTAGATATTCAAAAAGACTTAGGTAAACTACAGCAGTGGCCTGAAAAGTGTCTAATGAATTTTAACACGAGTAAATGTAAGGTGATTCAGATCGGTAAAAATAACAATAAGTATGATCACAAGGTATTTGGAAATTCATTAACAAAAGTGGATAATGAAAAGGATATCGGTGCAATTATCAGTAATGGCCTCAAATCATCTAAACAGTGTATTTCCGAATTAGAAAACTAAATAAGATTCTAGGATTGATTGCGCGATCTTTTGATCTCGAAAGTCAATATGTCATTAACAAGCTACATCAATCCTTAGTTCGTCCATATTTGGAATATGCTGTTTCCATATGGTCACCGAATTCCATTAAAGACATTGACAGATTGGAAAAAGTACAACGGCGATTCCAAATATATGATTCCAAATATATGAAATAAATTAATACGAAAATCGACTAAATCATATGAATTTATTTTCCCTAGAAAAACGGATACTCAGGGGCGATTTGATACAGGTCTTTAAGATTCTAAGGGGAACTGACAACATTAAAAGTGACGAAATTTTCATACTGAATGCGAATCAGACGGGAAATAATGGTCTCAAAGTCTAAGGAAGTAGATTTATTTTGGAAGTGGTTAGAAACAACTACTCCTACTGTTTAGTAAATGAATGAAATAAACCTCCTGCAGAGGCAGTGCAATGAGTACAGTTCGAAGATTTAAGATTCTGTAATGCCTGCCATTTATTCTATTCTATTTGATCTATCAATTTATTGTTATTATTATTTATCCGTTTGTTTATTATTTATCATTATATATTTATTCATCTTATTTATTGATCTACTTCATTATTTTTATTCAGTTACTTTTTTTCGCATCCGACCTAATTATGGACCAAGGAGTCTCCTAGCATGCTGGTCCTTTGTAATATATATATACACATTTATATATATATGTATATATATGTATATATATATACATATGTATATATATACATATATATTACATATATATATATACATATATATATATATATATACATATATATATGTATGTATGTACACGCACACACACACACACACACACACACACACATATTATATATATATATATATATATACATACATATATATATATATATATATATATTTAAGATTATTTCAGACAAATATATATATATGAGAGAGATTGGGTGATGGGAGTAAAATAAAGACGATCTAGGAGTTGATTTACTCTAACGTTTTGACCAACTTGGTCTTCTTCAGAGAGATGTACAGATATTTTTTTACATGGGTTACAATTTATATCACTCCTATAAGGCACTCGTTCAGGTTACAGTGCCCGGGCGACGATCAGTTGTCCCGTGCACGACCCATTTTGTCGCACCCAGCACGAAGACACTTATCATCTTTGCCAAGCAAACAAATCCATCTCTTCTGTTGGTGTTATCATTGGTATCTATGTATGCAGCTTCGATTGTTTTCCTTGCCTTCTTGCGGACCAATATATGAAAATCATGGGCAGAGGCAGCACGTGGTTGAGGTTTGTTGACGATGTCATCATGTATTACCATATTACCAGATTCTGTTAATGTTGAGAACAAATTAAGGAGATTAAATGGTGTCAATAAAGACATTTAGTTCACCATTGAAACAGAGAAGGAAGGGGAACTACCATCCCTTGACACGATAATCCGCAGAGCAGGAAAGGAGGTAAAGTTTGCAGTATATAGGAAACCCACAGAGATAATTTTGTCCACAATTTTTCAGGTCATAGTAGAAGTGTAAAGAGAGGAGTTCTGATCGGTTTTTTCCTTCGAGTTTTCAGAATATGTAGCGAAATTTACTTAGAAGATGAAATTAGTTACATTAAAAAATCTTTCAGAGAATTAAAATACCCTAAATGCCCATAGAACTGAGAATGAGAAAATAATCCACCTACATTACCGTTCCCAACTCAATCAATACCGAAGATATCGACAGGTTCCTCATAAAAGGTGGAATGAAAGCAGTTAAAGGATCATCCAACAAAATAGAGATAAATTTTAAAATACAAGAAAAAGGTCCTGATAATGAATTAAGTATCGTCTATCAAATCCCTGCTTCATATTTCGGTGAGTCATGTCGGGGAATAAATAAACACCTATCTGTACACAGGAATGACCTTAGAGCACACAGGACGAGCATGGTCACCTGCCCCACTGGAAAAAGGCTAAGACTTTTAAAAAGGTTTTGGAGAAGAAGGTAAGGAAAACAATCGAAGCTGCATACATAAATACCAATGAGAACACCAACGGAAGAGATGGATTCGTTTGCTTGGCAAAGGTGGCAAGTGTCCTCGTGCTGTGAGCGACAAAATGGGTCGTGCACGGGACAATTGATCGCCGCCCGGGCGCTGTAATCTGACTGAGTGCCCTATAGGAATGATGTGAATTATAACCTATTTAAAAACTCTGAAAAAGACCAAGTTGGTCGAAACGTTAGAGTAAATCAATTCCTAGGTCGTCTTTGTTTTACTCCCATCACCCAATCTCTCATTTCTCCTTTCTTCTCCAAATGTATATATATATATATATATATATATATATATGTATATATATATATATATACATATATATGTATGTACACACACACACACACACACATATATATATATATATATATAGATAGATAGATAGATAGATGGACAGATAGATAGATAGGTAGATAGATAGATAGATAATGAATCTAAGGCAAAAGAGAATTAATTAGAAAGGAGAAGGGTAAAGAAAGCTGGGTTGGAAATGAATTTATTATCTTTTCTCTCCTATAAAGAAAACCAAAGTGGTCGCAACGTTAGGGCAGTAAATTCATTCCCAATCCACCTTCGTTTACCCTTCTCCACCTAATTATATCTCATATTTGTATATGCATATATATATATATATATATATTGTCAGTGTATTTGGGTAGGTGTTTTTCTATAATGCATGCTTCATTAAAATTGATGGCTAGTTGTGCATTAATAATTTTCTTAGAGGTATTTTCCATATACCTTATTATGGATTTGTGTTCCTTAGGAAGAAAATTTATGACTTGGCTGTATGTAGTCATATTAGCTAGATCGCGATTTCGGGTTCAAGACCCTTCTTCAGTAGCTATAGGGATGAATTAATCCGATAAGTCTAGTTAAAGATCTAAGTTTTATACTAGAGCTCCTTTACTTGCTAATCACTGGGGGAGGTCACCTTGTGTTACGGGCAGGCACGAAATGTCACGTGCGCTAGGGAGACTCCGAGTTCGTGTTGTGGCGGGATCTGGCATGCTTATGGTTATAGCGTTTTGTCTCGTAGTTGGACGAGTGGCGTTTTGTCTCGTATTGGCGTTTGTGGTGTTATGTGTGTATATATATATATGCATACACAAGAGAGTGTAATCGGTGCCAATTGTGCAAGGAAGTCTTTGTTCTATAGATTTGGGAATCCATCGTTATTACTGGAAGCTGTTCAACTCAGATGCGTGAAACGTGATCTAATTTCACGCACCTTGCCCCAATAAAGGTGTCCCTGTGACTGAGAGGGACTCTGTGACGTCATACGTTTTTATAGCATGGTTCTGCTGATATGGTGTATCACACGTTTCCCTATAATTCATAAGTGTATGCGTGCCTAGCCTTTAGAGTCTTCGCATCGATACTATCCACGAAAAAACAACAAAGACTTTTGGTGCGACTAACACCGTTTAAATTATCCGAGAGGAGCCCCTTCAACATAGAACTAATGTTAGCTAAAGTTGATCAAATGAAGTTCTTAAATGTTTTGAAATATAACTAAACCACAAGCATGCTAAGAAGCAGACAGCGGATAAATTCTGCTAATAGTGAATAAGGAATCCCTTTATGAGACATTGACTAATAACTTTTTTGCTATGAAACGAATTACCAAAGTCAGTTTCTTTTTAACGAGTATATGAGACAACTATGTGAAATAAACAAACAATATTTCCCACAAAGATTTATATTCAAAGGGCATTATTTTTACATACTACAGTAGACTGACTGATGTATTCTAAGTTGGTGTGAGACATGTATTGGTTTGCATTACACAAACGAGTTTATCTCATCATAATAGATTGATTCATATTGCATATATATTGATGGGTATATATATATATATATATATATATATATATACACATATATATGTATATATATATATATATATATATATCATAGATAGAAATACATAGATATAGATGGATATATAAATAAAGATATAGGTACTGATATAGATATATATGTGTACCACGTGAAGTGATATGCTTCCTACAGACACCTAAAACACAATCAACCACTGAAGAACCTAACCATTACACAATCGAAAATGCAAACAGAAACATTTCCTTTCATTGCATTAGTTCAACACGTCACTCGTCACTATTCTCTCTTGACTCAGGTGGCTTCCCAAGGCACTCCAGAGCTTCGGCCGCTGACAGACGCGATCGCGCGCATCAAGTTCGCTGGAAGCACGGCGACGGTCCACCGACTCTCCATCCGCGGTCTTTTGCCCACGACCGACCACTACATGACGTACGAAGGTTCTCAGACACAGCCACCCTGCCACGAGACAGTTACCTGGATTGTTCTCAATAAGCCGATATATATTACACAACAACAGGTAAGTCCTAGGGAACGATTATGCAGTTATCAGGTATTTAGGAAAATTAGAACTTCATGACTAAGTGGCATAGTACTTGGGATGATATGTTTTTTTTTCTGTCTACTTACTTATGAACAAATATATCCACTTCTTTCTACAATATATTTCTTTACATTATTTATCTATCTATCTATACACACACACACACACACACACACACACACACACACACACACACACACACACACACACACACACACACACACACACACACACACACACACACACACACACACACACACACACATATATATATATATATATATATATATATACATATATATATATATATATATATACATATATATATGTATATATATATACATATATATATATATGTATATATATACACACACACACATATATATATATATATATATTTTTATATATATATATATATATATATATATATATATATATATGAGAGTGTGGGTGGAGGAAGAATAAGCGAAGATGGGCTGGAACTCCTTTATTGCTTATACGTTTCGACCGACTCGGTCTTCTTCAGTAAGCCGAGTCGGTCGAAACGTATAAGCAATAAATAAGTTAGAGCCCACCTTCGTTTATTCTTCCTTCACCCACACTCTCATCTATGTAAACCATTCACCCATATATATATATATATATATATATATATATGTGTGTGTGTGTGTGTGTGTGTGTGTGTGTGTGTGTGTGTGTGTGTGTGTGTGTGTGTGTGTGTGTGTGTGTGTGTGTGTGTGTGTGTGTGTGTGTGTGTGTGTGTGTGTATCAAGGACTACTATTACACAGGACATACGCACCCAGATCCCTGGGTCCGCTAGCGGAGGCCATTGCTTTCTTTGTAACTTAACATTTATTATTGGACAAATATATCAAAACTAGAAATCTAACATTGTATATAGGATAAATATATTAATTATTGACTTATACAATGCAGTATAAGGTTAATATAAACTTTTATAGTGAAAATAAGAAACTATTTTCAAGGCACTGTTATTCTTTGAAATACCAATTTTAGCCGGACTTAACAGGTATTATTGTACGAGGTTAGTGGACACCAGGGTTGGCGATTTATTCATTTATTTATTTTTTATCTTTTTAGAAATATAAAAAATAGATTTTTTTATTTAAATCAGATTTATTTGATTTAAATATATTTTTTCTTTATAGATTTTAAATATTGTGGGATTGCTATCTGATATGCGATCTGATTGCTAAAGGACATTTTTAGCATATCAATATAAGGAGCAGTGTTATATAAACTTGCCACAAGTATACAAGGGACCATATAAGCCGTATGTGAGGACGGTATGCTCAAGTTCGCTCGATTCCTCCAAGAGTTTTCTCATCTAGGTGACATTTGCTGCATTGTCTGTCACAACACTTGCAATGTGACAACCAAAATCTTGTTCAGCCTTCTTGATCGAATTTTGTACAAGATGTAGAAGATATTCAGCAGTGTGAGGTTTCCCTAATGTGTCTATTGTGTCAACTAAATATATCTGACCAGTGGATGTTGTTAGAGTGACATATTATGGGCTCATTATGGATGTTAGACCACCCACCAATTGAAAGACATACAGTTTCATTATTCA
>NC_134783.1:2862500-2865000 GCF_046742065.1 Oratosquilla oratoria
CTACCTCACCCCCCATTCCACCTCATGCATCACGTCATCATCCATATACAGCCATTCTCCATTCACCCTTATCTTCTGTCCTCTCCCGTCCTTCCTCAACGGACATTCCTCTCTTCCCCAAAGCCCCCTTCACCCCATCCATCCACCTCATCATATATATGTCGATAACTAAAAATTATATGGAGGGAATTTTATTTTATCGCACTTGGACATTCTTGAACCGACGTGTTATAACAAGTTCAAACATGAACCCATAAATGCAGGTTATGACGCATCGCCGCCAGTTTGAAATCTGACACCATTTAAGCAACATGGAATCAACCAAAATCGAGGCCACAACTAACATTAAATTTATGGTGAAAGTCGGTTGGGAAAATATGCAAATTATTTACGTTTTGAAACAAGTTTATAGGGACAATGCCCCAAAGACATCAACAACCTACAAATGGATAAGTATGTTCAAAAGTAGTAAAAATGAAATTGAAGATGAGCCCCGTAGTGGGAGACAATCAACGTCAATTTGTGAGAAAAACCATTGATGCTTTCCACGACATGATTGAAGAGGATAGACGAATAACCACTGAATCAGTAGCAAATACACTCAACATCTCCGTTGGCTCTGCACACACAATTCTGGTAGAGAGTTTGAGGATAAGCAAGCTTTTCGCCTGATGGGTCCCTAGGTTGTTGCTCCCAGATCAGCAGCAAAAAAGGTCAGATCTTTTAAAGGAAATGTTGATCAAATGGGATAAAGACTCTGAATCTTTTCTGCAGAGAATTGTGACACACGGGAAGTAACATTGTGGGTAGGGTGAGATCAGAGGAACTTTTTCGGAAATACAAGGCCCTGCTTTAGGAGATGAAGGAACGTGGAACCCATCACGTAGTTGGTGGGGTCGTTCCGAGGATCTACGCTGTCTCGTGATAGAACAGTAGAGCCATAGATATCAATGAATGGATATCACAATCATGCATGCAACTGAGATACCGCTTTCTTGATCCTTGGTATCTCTTTTCCAGGCGTCATGATCTTTATGCGTCTGATGGGATCCAACTTACTCGCAGAGGCAAAGATATTCTTACAAACCTCATTGTGGGATTTTGTAATGAACTAGTTTCTTTTTTTGGGTAGAAACCCAAAGGGAAGGGGAAATATAATGTTATGGGGATAATAGAGTAGGGCGTAGTGATAATGTAGACCAATATGTCAGTGTAGGACAAAATATAATTTAGAATATAACGTTACCTCCATATTCAAAAAAGGTGACAATAAGAAACCGAATAACTATAGGCCTATAAGCTTGACTTCAATCGTAGGAAAAACATGGAACTATCAACAGATATGATATTGAACATCATTTAGAAAGTAACTGTTCGACAAATGATAGCCAGCATGGATTCAGACGGAAACGTTCTTGCGTGACTAACTCGAATTCTATAACACAGTCATCTCGAGTTATGACAAAAGAAACAATATAGATCTAATATATCTAGACTTTGTAAAAGCTTTTGATACCATCCCCCCGAAAGACCACTTACTAAATTAATTTCACATTGCGAAAGTTCTAGATGGAAAAATGTTACGAGTAGAGTTCCTCAGGGCCGTTCTTGGGCCATTTCTATTCATAGTATATATAAATGATATAGACCACGGACTGAAATCTATTGTCTCCAACTTTGCTGATGATACAAAACTGTGCTGAATGGCAAATGATCATAGGTATTCAAGAAGATTTAGATAGAATAGCAATGGTCTGAAAAGTAGCCAATGAAATTTAACATAAATGCAGGGTCATGCACAGTAACAGTAAGTACGATTATAAGTTATTTGGTAATTCGTTAACAAAAGAGGATAGCGGAAATTATCTCGGCGTAATTATCAGTAACGATCTCAAATCCTCTAAGCAGTGTATCTCAACCTCTGAGAAAGCAAATAAGATTCTAGGAATGACTGCGGGATCTTTTGACTTCAAAAATCCATCTCACATTAACAAGGCATATAGATCGTTAGCTCGTTCATATTTGGAATATGCTGTTTCCGTATGGTCACCGAATTTCATTAAAGACATTGACAGATCAGAAAAAATACAACGGCGAGCCACAAAACTGATTTCAAATATCAAAAATAAATCTAAAGGGAATTGACGACATCAAAAGTGACAAAATTTTCACACTGAATGAGAATCCGACAAGAAATAGTGGTCTCAATCTGTCAGGAAATATATTTTATTTGGAGGTGGGTAAAAATTACCTCGCCAACCGTGTAGTTAATGAATGGAACTGACTTCCTACTGAGGCAGTAGAATGTAGTTCAGTTCAAAGCTTGATTCGTTTAGATAAACACCTAAGGAAGATGCTGTAATGCTTGTCATTTATTTTATATTTCTATTTATTCATTCAGTTATTTGTTATCATTTGTCTCTGTTTACTATTATTTTCCTTGATTAACATTTATTATTATTCATCAATTTATTACTATTTACTATTTACATGTTTATTA
>NC_134783.1:2870000-2875000 GCF_046742065.1 Oratosquilla oratoria
GTCTTCCCAGTTGTCAGCTACCACTACCACATCGTCGAGATATGCTCCTACTCCAGGTAGACCTTGGATGACAGCATTGGTTAACCTCTGGAAGGTAGCAGGGGCATTAGTAAGTCCAAACGCCATCACTCTGTATTGGTACAGACCAAAAGGGATTACGAAGGCAGAGATGGCTTTTGCTTCTTGGGTTAAGGCTACTTGATAATAGCCTTTGAGCAAGTCTATGGTAGATATGAAAGGGGCATCACCTATCATATCTAGTAACTGTTCAATAAGGGGCAACGGGTATGCATCCCGGACGGTGACATTGTTTATCTTACGATAGTCTGTACACATACGAAATGTGTTATCTGCCTTTGGTACCAAAAGGCAGGGTAAAGCCCAAGGGGAATGGCTAGGTTCTGCCAAACCATGATCTAGGAGATACTGGACTTCTTTTTTAAGGATTTCAGTCTTTTCGGGGGTTTAGGGGATATGGACGCTGTCTAATGGGAACTTGATTTGTGTCTTTTAACTGGATATTATGTTGGAAAACATTGCATAAGCCTGGGTGATCTAGGGTCATTTCTGGAAACCTTTTAATGACACTGATTAATTGAGTTTTTTGACTTGGGTGAAGCCCAGAGAGATACTTATCCAGGTGGTGAAATGTTTCCCTATTGGATAATGCACTGTTGGGCAGGGGGAAGTCTGTAGTTGGGGTGCCTTCGTCCTTCGGTAGTGTTACAGGATTCACAATAGATATGGGCTTTGCCTGCGAGTTTCGCTTCCCCCATGTCTCTATCATCAAGGCTTGGGCATCAGCTAACTCGGCGACCTGGATCAGGTCTTTTTCCCTTCTATCTTCTACATATCTCAAAATGTGAAAGGGGATTTTACTTTTCCATTCCTCCAGGACTATAGTATTGAGAAGTTCTGAAAAGGTAGTTACATTTATAGCTTCTAACCATTTTTTACACTGTCTAAGTTTTTCTGAGGCAAATTCAACATAAGTTTGGGCATGAGATTTTGTTAAAGATCTGAATTTTTGTCTATAGCCATCAGGGGTTAGAGCATACGCATGTAGAACCTGTTTCTTAACGAAATCGTAATCATCGGACCTGTCTAAACTATTGTACACCTGAAGAGCTTTTCCTGTTAATTTTGGAGTTAGTATTGTAAGCCAGTCATCTTTGGGCCACACCTGTTTGAGAGCTATAGCTTCAAAGGTTTTGAAGTAGCCGTCTACATCCTCTGGTGAAAATGCAGGGATTAAAGAAGACAAATTACCTACATTCAGTCGTACTCCTTTCTCCTGAATGTCTAATTCTCTTTCTTTGCTTTTCTCTTGTATTGTGATTTCCTTAGTTTTGATTTTTTTTCCATTTCTAATCTCTCTCTTTCCAATGCTAATTTCTCTCTCTCCAATTCTCTTTCCTTTTCTAATCTTTCTCTTTCCAATTCTAATTTTGATTCTCTTTCCTTTTCTAATCTCTCTCTTTCCAATTCTAATTTTGAATGTTCTAATTGAAACTGATATTTTAGTCTTAATTGTTCCAGTTGCATATTGTCTGCTGGTTGGGTTGTCGGGCATTGTCTGGGAGGAGGTTGTCCAGGGCTAAGAGACTTGGCCGTTGCTCCATTTTGGTCTTTTGGGAATGTCAAATTGGGAGTAGTCTGTGTTTCTATGGCTCCTGTCTCTATTATTCCTAATTGAACCAGCTGTTCTACCACTATTTTCTTTATTACTCTTTTGGGCTTTGAGGACCGAATGTCTATGTTATAGTATCTTGCTATGTCCTTCCAATCATCTTTTGTAACTTGTCCCTGTAAGGTTACATACGAGGGATTGACCACAAAATCTTCCAATTTGAACATTTTACTGAGACTTGAGGACTAGTCGTAACTAGTCGTTGATAAACTAAGACGTGTGACTTGAGGACTAGTCGTAACTAGTTGTTGATAGACTAAGACGTGTGACTTGAGGACTAGTCGTAACTAGTTGTTGATAGACTAAGACGTGTGACTTGAGGACTAGTCGTAACTAGTTGTTGATAGACTAAGACGTGTGGGTTTAAACAAGAATAGCCCTTCGATAACGTAAACAGGCCCTCTGATTCCGGTTACCGTTATACCCATCAATCTAGCCTATGATTTTGTTCGTGTGAAAAGATGCTCGTCTATATAGAAATTGATTTGATAGCGAGCGATACTTGATATAGACTTGAATGGATACTGGGATATTTGGATGGAGTATTCGATTGAGACAGGCATCTAACTAGAGATACTTGAACGAAATGAAATGAGACTTGGGTAAGGATGAATACTCCGATACTTGAGCGATAGTTGATACTTACGATACACGAACAAAATGAGTCTGGAGGAGTGGAAAGAAACACTATCAAATCCTAACCACTGATAGAATCCATTAGTGTGGGCTAAACACTTAAATGGGAATGAATTCTATAGAGCTGCTAGTCCCGCTTGTTAATTATAAGTAATTTTGCGGTGTGTACCAAACGGGTCGTTTATTCCCATAAGACTTTAAACGACTCTCACAAAATTAAACATTGTTGGTCAATTTTCGACTCTTAGAATTACAATTGCATTTAATATCTAGAATAATGATTATATTTAATACTGAAAATAAATGTTAAGGCACTGTCCTGAAATAAGATGATTAATGAAAAGGAGAGGGGGGGAGGGGAGGTAACAACTTACTAGGTAGTTACGTGGAACAGTTACGGAGATCCTAGGCATTGGTCGCCAATTGTTATGGCTCAGGCTGGAAAGATATCTGTTAACCACAATGGCATACCGAGTGCCCAAGCCACAACAAAGTTAGAAGGGGGATATAGAACGCATCAGACATTTGGTACGCCAAAAGATAGGACAGTATTAACCATTTAATATTTCAGTATGAAATATAATCAAACATACAACATGAATTAACAAAACAATAATAACATTAAACCTAACACACAATAGGAATACACGGGGGAATGAGATATGTAGTAGATTTGAGAATGGGTAACACTGAAACCTGGCACGTCGAGTCGTCGGTTGTCCAAGCAATGATTTTTCTTCAATCCAGAGGGGGCGAAGCTGGCAGCTAGCTAGAAGCGAGTCTGTCGAGTGTGGGGAATGCCTAGCCATATATAGGGGAACCAGGCTGACGTCTGGGCCTGTGATTGGCTGAGGATAGTTATCCAGACAACCGAAGTGGGGGGTGGAGGAGGAGGCTGACTGCTTGTTTCTTCGGAATAGGATGGCAGTGTAGTAGGAAGGGTGTCATTTAGGTAAATGGGTACTTTGACACCCGGATGGGGTACCGTGTCACCTGGCTAGGGGTAATATCGTGACAATATATATACATGTACACATATATATGTGTGTATACATATATATATATATATATACATGTATATATGTACATATATATGTGTATATATATATATATATATATATATATATATATATGTATATAAATATATATATTGCTATACTTGGACAGCAGATCCTCTTTTAGGCAAATGTCATTAAAAGTTGCAGCAGCTTCTGCGTTCACGAGTTTTTTGCTGACATTGTCGACTTTCCTTATGCTGGCGCGCTGTGCCGTGCTAAGTTCTCTAATTACCTGGCCACAAATAGCGTTGGTGGTATAGGTAAAGGCATGGGCATTATCTTGTCAATTTTATGCAGAGCTTTCGCCTAACTATTAGGCATCTTCAGTGCTAATGAGTACAGTGTGTGGGAAATGATTATAAATATACATTACACAGATCCCAAACACTTCAGTGCTGATCCGGTTGGCCAATCGGGAAGCAGGACGCGTAGTGCCGCCCTCGGGCCTAGCGGCTGTGAGCCGAAAGCGGAGTTCGATGTCTTTTGATGGGTCCGGAGTCTATCTGTTCATGGTAGGGTTTTTTCTTTAATGTGGGGTCTGATGTACGTCTTCGTGGTGTCGCTTGATTTTTCTAAAGGCTTCCTCGTCGGCTCTATAATGGGTAGACATGGTGTTTTTTTTTTTTTTTTTTTTTTTTTTTTTTTTTTTTTTTTTTATCCTGGCTTCTCCTACTGGCTTTTCTGCTGAGGTTGAATACCATCTGTCAAGGTGCCAGTTGATGGCGATTTGCACCACTCTATTAGAGAAGCCATTGTTTACCAGGACCTGTCGAGCTCTGCATGGGTTCTGGCCCAGTCGCTACAGTGCATCAGGGCACTTCTGACGTAGGCGTTGATAGTGGACCTCCGGTAACGTTGAGGGCATTCACTGTTACCGTTGAGGCAGAGTCCTGGGTTGGTGGGCTTGGTATATACTCCGGTCCTAAAACCTTGTAAAATGGCTTCAACCTTTACATCTAGAAAAGGGAGCTGCTTACTGATGCCTACGTCAGAAGGGCCTTGACGCACTGTAGCGACTGGGCCAGAACCCACGCAGAGCTCGACAGAATGACGCAGGTCCTGGTAAACAATGGCTTCTCTAATAGAGTGGTGCAAATCGCCATCAACCGGCACCTTGACAGATGGTATTCAACCCCAGCAGAAAAGCCAGTAGGAGAAGCTAGGATAAAAAAAAAATCTACAAAAACACCATGTCCACCCATTATAGAGCCGACGAGAAAGCCCTTAGATTATCATCTACAAAGACGCGAAACCCACCAACGACAATGACATGAAGACATCCCACCTCCTTATTAAGAACAACCCCTGCCAGAGGACACCCGAACTTCAGCGTAGCCATCTCGTGTATGAATACTCCTGCAGAAAAGGGAACTGTGAAGCCCTCAATGAAACATACATAGGGATGACTACGACGAAGCTCACGAGGCGCCTCACCCTTCACCTCTCCAATGGCGCTATCAAGCGACACCACGAAGACGTACATCAGACCCCACTGAAAAGAAAGAATTTGGAGGAGGGCATCACTATTGTACAGACAGAAACAAACCACACACGCCTTCATATCCTAGAAGCCTTATACATAAAAGAAAAAACCCTACCATGAACAGACAGACTTC
>NC_134783.1:2885000-2892500 GCF_046742065.1 Oratosquilla oratoria
ATAAATAAATGAATAAATAAATAAATAAATGAATAAATAAATAAATAAATAAATAGGTAGATAAATAAATAACATAAAGCTAAATAGAGAAAGAAATATCAAGTAAACCTGATTATTTTTCCCACAAGAACCTACCATTATGACTCAAAACAGTACAAATGTCATTTTTATAAAATGTCATTAGAACATTTATTTTGCTTATAGTAAATAAATAAATCAAATAAATTAATTAATAAAAAATAAATGCAATTCAACTTCGTTTGAGTGCTATCATACACTTCTCAGTCTCAGACTAATGTTCTCTTTATATATAGTCATTAACAAACACACACACACACACACATAGATCGGTAATACGAGCTCTGAGCTCTCTTCCGGGAGGGAAATAGCTGTCGATCACGAGTCCAACACGTGATCCAAAGACCAAGGTGAATACACACACACACACACACACACACACACACACACACACACACACACACACACACACACACACACACACACACACACACACACACACACACACACACACACATGTATATATATATATATATATATAAGTATATATATATATATACATATATATATACATATACATATATATATACATATATATATATATACATATATATATACATATATATGTATATATATATATGAAGGTGAGGTAGCAAAAAGAAACGTTAAGGCTAGAGTATGGAGCTTTATTCAGAACCAGACGTTTCGACCTCTTGGGCCTTCCTCAGTGGACTCTGAGGAAGGCCCAAGAGGTCGAAACGTCTGGTTCTGAATATAGCTCCATATTCTAGCCTTAACGTTTCATTTTGCCACCTCACCTCCATATTTGTCTGTTTTTACATACATATATGTGTATATATATGTGTGTGTATATATAGTATATATATGTGTATATATATATATATATATATAATTTAACAACCACAATGCACTTTAATTCTAAGCCATCAACATCGGGAGACCCAATGGAAGCCACAACAAGAAATTGATATGTTGTACTGCCGAGAACTCGAAATCAGCTATCACATGACAAGTGCGCATTGACTTACCAACTATGCTATCAAAAGAGATATAAGTCAAGCGCAATATTCCTTATATATATTTGTATGGTGAGTACATACACATACATGAAATTTTGCGTTCAACCCATCTTCACTATGATAGTACAATTGGAAGTATAAAAACGCGGAAATGTATTTGTACAACACTGAATGGGTCCCAGTGATCAGAGATACATTTTAACAACCACAAGGGACTTTATTTCTAAGCCATCAATCGGGAGACCCAATGGAGGCCACAACCAGAAATTGAAATGTGGTACTGCCGAGGACTCGAACTCAGCTATCGCATGACAAGTGCGCAATGACTTACCAACTACGCTATTAAGAGAGACATAAGTCAAGCGCAATATTCCTTATATATATATATATATATATATATATATATATATATATATATATATATATATATGTATGCATGTATGTATGCTCAAATACATACACATACATAAAATTTTGCGTTCAACCCATCTTCCCTATGATAGTACAATTGGAAGTATACAAACGCGGGAAAGTATTTGTACAACACTGAATGGGTCCCAGTGATCAGAGATATATTTTAACAACCACAGTGCACTTTAATTCTAAGCCATCAACATCGGGAGACCCAATGGAGGCCACAACCAGAAATTGAAATGTGGTACTGCCGAGGACTCCTTATCTTTTCCTCTCTCATATTCCATGTTTCTGCCCCGTACAATGCTGTTGGCACAGTCACTCCTTCATATAACCTCCTCTTAGCATCCATTCCCAGATGTCTATTTCTCATTACACTTTTTAATCCACCAAGGCATTTACTCGCTTCTCTCAATCTACATTCTACCTCGAACAACACTCCTCCCTTTCCTGTTACATTCGCACCCAAGTATTTAAAACTATCCACTTCCTCCAGTCTTTCACCCTTAATGCTCACTTCCAACCTGCTGTCACTCTTTCCCCTTGTACATCTCATCACCTTACATTTACACACATTTATCTTCAGCTTTCTTCTTTCACACAACTGAAACTCTTTCACTAACATTCTCAATCCCTCCTCTGATCCTGCAACTAGCGCAGTGTCGTCAGCAGCAACAACTGGCTCACCTCCCATTTTTCTCCATTTTCTTTAATCATCTCCAACCCCTGACCCACTACCCTTGCATTCACCTCTCGCACCACCCCATCCATGTAAAGATTGAACAGCCAGGGCGACATAACATATCCCTGACGAAGTCCCACCTTTACCTCAAACCATTCACTCTCCATTTCTAATCCTAACACAAGTTCTACTACTCTAGTAAAAACTCTTGACTGCTCTTAACAGCTTTCCTCCTATCCCATATATCTACAGTACCTCCCACAGTGCCTTCCTGTCTACCCTACCATAAGCCTTTTCTAGATCCATAAAAGCCCAAAATGCATCCTTACCTTTTCCTATAGCTTTCTCACATATCTGTCTTACCACAAAAATCTGATCTACACAACCTCTACCTGTCCTAAACCCACACTGTTCTTCACCAATTACTTCTTCTGTTACTCTCCTAATTCTTTCAATCAAGATCCTCCCATTAGCCTTCCCAACTACACTTAACAAGCTCATCCCTCTGAAACTACTACACTCACACTTCTCCCCCTTTCCCTTGTAAAGCGACCCACCATACAGGCACTCCTCCAGTCCTCTGGCACTCTACCCTCTCTTAAACAAACACTAAATAACCTCACTAGCCAGTCCACCATAACTGTAACTCCTTTTTTCAGACATTCTGCATGTCATTCATCCAGACCAGGTGCCTTACCTGCTCTCATCATCTTAACAGCTGGTTTCACTTTATCCTTCCCTATTTCTTCTCCATTTTCCTCACTCATTACTCTCATTTTCTTAGCGCTTCCCACTACATGTATCTTCCCTCCCTACCATATATATATATACATACATATATATATATATATATATATATATATATATATATGTGCACACATATAGACATATATAATAGTATATATGTTATATATATACATATATATATATATATGTATATATATATATATATATATATATATATATATACATACATATACCAAAAGATTTTTCCCCTTTACACGGGGGGGTAGACAAAAAGAAAAAGGCATAGAAATCACTCCCACCCATTTCATTTCCCATATATTCCACTCCCCTCCACCCTCCTACCTCTCTCCTATCATGGCACCTCCTGGATGACGGGTCATCCCTGCATCCTGTCCATTACCCTGGGTCAGAAGCAGTGTCGCAAGACACAGCACATCCACAGCTAGGCCGCTTAATAAATTCGGCGACCGCCCCCTCTCCGTCCCTCATGCAGGAAAGGAGAAAACGGGGAGAAATAATCCCTTCGGGCTGCGTCAAATTTTTTCTCATACATACTTCCTCACCCCCCCATCCCCCACCCACTCCCCCTCATGCATCATAGCCTCATCTATACACAACCCTTCTCCATTCACCCCTATCTTCTGTCCTCTCCCGTCCTTCCTCTACAGACATTCCTCTCTTTTGTAAAGCCCCTTTCACCCCATCCATCCATCTCATCTTAGGACGCCCCCTCATATTCACTCTTTCCACTTCCGCCTTCCACACTTCTTTTACTAATCTTTCTTAACTCATTCTTTCCATGTGTCCAAACCATCCTAATACTCTTTCATCAACCCTATCTCCCAGTTCCCTTTCTACCCCTGTTCTCCTCCTCACCTCCTAATTTCTCACTCTATCTAGCCTAGTAACCCCTATCATACTTCTCAGACATTTCATCTCAAACACACTCAAACTTCTTCTCTATTCATCTCTCATGTTCCATGTTTCTGCCCCGTACATTGCTGTTGGTAAAATCAGTTCTTCATATAACCTCCTCTTAGCATCCATTCCCAAATGTCTATTTTTCATTACACTTTTCAATCCACCAAGGCATTTCCTCTCTTCTCTCAATCTACATTCTACCTCCACCCCACTCCTCCCTTTCCTGTTACATTCGCACCCAAGTATCTGAAACTATCCACTTTCTCCAGTTTCTCACCCTTAATGCTCACCTCCAGCCTACTGTCACTCTCTCCCTTTGTACATCTCATCACCTTACCTTTGCCCACATTTGTCTTCGGCTTCCTTCTCTCACACACCTTCTCAAACTCTATCACTAACATCCTCAACCCCTCCTCTGATCCTGCTACAAGCGCAGTGTCGTCAGCAAACAACAACTGGCACACCTTCCACTTTTCTCCATTTTCTTTAATCATCTCCAACCCCTGACCCACTACCCTTGCATTCACCTCTCACACCACCCCATCCATGTAAAGATTGAACAGCCAGGACGACATAACACATCACTGACGAAGTTCCACATTTGCCTCAAACCATTCACTCTCTCCATTTCTAATCCTAACACAAGCTCTACTGCTCTCATAAAAAATATTGACTGCTCTTAACAGCTTTCCTCCTATCCCATATATCTACAGTACCTCCCACAGTGCCTTCCTGTCTTCCCTGTCGTAAGGCTTTTCCAAATCCATAAAAGCCCAAAATACATCCTTACCTTTTCTTATAGCTTTCTCACATATCTGTCTTACCACAAAAATCTGATCTACACATCCCCTGCCTGTCCTAAACCCACACTGTTACTCACCAATTACTTCCTCTGTTACTCTCCTAATCCTCTCAATCAAGACCCTCCCATAAGCCTTCCCAACTACACTTAACAAGCTGATCACTCTGTAACTACTACACTCACACTTCTCCCCCTTTCCTTTGTAAAGCGGAACTATACAGTCACTCCTCCAGTCCTCTGGCTCTCTACCCTCTCCTAAACAAATATTAAATAACCTCACTAGCCAGTCCACCATAACTGTACCTCCTTTCTTCAGACATTCTGCATGGCATCCATCCAACCCAGGTACCTTACCTGCTCTCATCATCTTAACAGCTGCTTTCACTTTATCCTTCCCTATTTCTCCTCCATTTTCCTCATTCATCCCTCTCATTTTTTTAGCGCTTCCCACCGCAACTATCTTTCCCTCACTATCCTCCTTCACATTTAGCAACTCCCTAAAATACTCTGCCCACTTTCCTCTCACTGCCTTCTCTTCCATTATCATTTCTCCATCTGCACCTTTTACCCTTTCTTCTCTAATTGATTCGCCTCCTCTTCCTCTTTTAACTTCCTTACAAAACATCTTGTCATTACTTTCAAAATTTTCTGTCATACTCTTACCCCATTTCACATCTGCTCTCCTCTTTGCTTCCTTTATCTTATGCTTAGCTTCCTTTCTCTTTACTTTGTACCTCTCACACGATTCCCTCGTCCTAATTTGTAGCCAATCTATGAATGCCTGTTTCTTTTCTTCTACTCCCTTCTTTGCTTCCTCATCCCACCACTCACTACCCTTCTTTCTATTTCCTCCAGCCCTCCTTGTTCCACACACCATCTTTGCACACCTTATGACTCCCTCCTTGAACCATCCCCATTCCTCCTCCACTCCTAGTTCTACTCTATCCTTTACTCTCTCCCACTCCTATCTTAACTTCTTCTTATACTCATTCTCTTTTTTTCCTCATTTAAACAGTTCACTCAAAGTGCCTCCCTACATTCTGCCCTTTTCCTCTTTCTCCATCTATTCTCCACTCTCAATTTACCTTTCACCAGGAATGATATGATGTTCCCTCACTCACTCCCCTTAGAACATGTACATCCTTAGCTCTTCCTACCATACTCCTGGTCACCACTATATAGTCCATTAACGCTCTATCTGCCACCCTTCCATCCACCACCCTCTCCCATGTGTATTTATGCTTGACTTTCATCTTAAACACTGTATTTACTATCATCAACTCTCTTTCAAGACACATCTCCACCATTAATTCTCCACTACGATTTTTACCTGGAACTCCATACTTCCCAATCACTCCGTCTATTGGTTCATTTCCTACCCTAGCATTTAGGTCTCCCAATACAACTACATTGACATTTCTCCCTAATCCCCCTATGCACTCATTTATATCTACCCAAAATGCATCCCTTTCCTCTACGTTCTTCTCACTATCAGGCCCATACGCACTTACAAAAACCCACATCTCCTTTCCCAGCTTCACCTTCATCCACATCAACCTTGATGACACCTCCTTCCACTCCACTACCCGCTTACTTATCTCTTCACTTACTGGTATAGCCATCCCTTCTCTCCCTCGTCCCCTCTTTACTCCTGAGTACCTCCCAGCTACACTCCCAAACTCACAGTTGCCCTTTCTTTTTATTTTGGTTTCACTCAAAGCCAGTACATCCATCTTTCTTCTCACAAACATACTACCTATCTCTTCCCTTTTACTCTCATCTGTACCACATCCACGCACATTGAAATACCCAAAACCTTAGGGTACTAGTTGGAAAACTCCCAGACCCTCTTATGCCTATACTTTCTTTCTTAGGAATGTCCCCTTTTGGGGCTACAGGTTGTAGGACTCCTAATCCCATCCCCTGTCCCTCTTTTGTCGCCTTTTACGACTCAAGTGAAAATTCTTGGTGGTAGTATTCTTTTATATATATATATATATATATATATATATATATATATATATATATAATATATATATACATATATACATATATATATATATATATATATATATATATATATATATATACTTACTTACTCTTACTCTGTTGGTTTTCAGGCCGGACGGCCCTTCACCGCTTTCACTATACATCTCCAGATGGTTCTATCCTCTGCCAATTCCTTCCAGTCCTCTCTTGGTGCCACCCTCTCCACGTCCTTCTTTACTCCATCCATCCATCTGTACCTGGGTCTCCCTATTGGTCGTCTGCCCTCCACTCTTCCTTCCATCACCTTCTTTGGTAGTCTGTCTGCCTCCATTCGTACGCAGTGTCCAGCCCACCTTACTCTTCTTCCCCGTATTTCATCCTGAATGTACGGTTGCCGAGTCTGATCTCTGATTTCCCTGTTATGTCTTCGTCTCCATTTCCCTTCTTCTTCATCATATACTGGGCCGAGGATTCTTCTCAGGATATTGTTTTCAAAAATTTCCAGTCTCTTCTCCCTTTCTTTTGTCAGTGTCCATGTCTCACATCCGTACAGGACTGTTGGTTTTATTACAATGTTATATGCTCTTAACTTAGTTCTTCTGCTGATGGTCCGACTCTTCATTACAGATGCCAGGGCATAGTAACATCTGTTTCCTACAGCTATTCGTTAGTTTATTTCCATGTCCAATTCATTTCTCTCGCTGACAATGGATCCCAGGTACTTGAACTTATCCACTTTCTTCACCCTTAGTGATCCAACTTGCTCTTCTCCTGGTGTATAAATCCCATTTCTACTTAGTTTCATAATTTTTGTTTTCTGCTCATTGCATCTTAGGCCTATCTATTCTGCTGTTCTCTGGAATACTGTAAAGATCTCGTTAATTTCC
>NC_134783.1:2902500-2907500 GCF_046742065.1 Oratosquilla oratoria
GGCTCAATCTGGCGGAAAGATATTGGTGACAATTTGGGTTACCAATTCATCGCATTTTAAATTACCATAGTTTATATTTTTATCAAACGTGCCTGATATTAAGCAAGATTCTATTATATTTCTTTCTTGTAGGCTTTTTCCTTTGGCTAAAATTGCTGCCTTAGACCAATAAATATGATGGTTTTATAATGCTTTATGTTGAAATAACGCATTATTTTCCTGGGCAGATTTCACACTATATTTATGTTGGAAAATCCTTGTTTCCAAGTTTTTCCTAGTTTGTCTAATATAATTTTTTTTACAATCTTGGCAAGGAATTCTATAGACCACACCGTTGTTGTTAGGAGGGCTGTTCCTAATTAAATTTTTCTTAATGATGTGATTATATTTAAAAGCTACTTTGATATCCAATTTTTTGAGTAGGTTGACAAGGCTTATATATATATATATATATATATATATATATATATATATATATATATATATACATATATATATACATATATATATATATGTATATATATTCATAGACACATACACAAACACACACACATGCACACACACACACACACACACACACATATACACACACACACACACACACACACACACACACACACACACATACACACACGAATATATATATATATATATATATATATATATATATATATAAATATATATATATATATATATATATATATTTCTAAACAGAAATGTAGTAGCACATTTGTAAATGACACACAGGAACCCACAGTCCGAGGTTCAACAAAAAACCGAAGGAGCGTTCAACAAAAACCGAAGGAAGTTGAGTCACCTGGTGTTTATTGTTTGCCCTGCAAAGATTGTGATTTTGTTTACTTGGGTCAAACCGGGAGAGACTTGAACACTAGACTGGCAGAACATAAAAGGTCAATTAGGTATGGGCAAGAAAATTCGGCTGTATTTCTTCATGTCAAAAATAAGAATCATTCTTTCGATTGGGGTAAGGCCAGATTAGTGTTCAAGTCCCACTGCGGTTTCAGGAGGAAAATAGTCGAATCAGCATTAATTGAGGAATGCCCTAATATTAATATTTCTAAAGGGCAGTGGACACCTGACATCATTTCACGCGCGGCAGTTAACAAGCTGGCACGAACTTTACAACCCCCCCCTCTCCTCACCCCCTCCTTCCTCCGCCACTCCAGTTTGCCCCGCGCCTGAGTGAGATCATCTGTCCACATCTCTTCTTCTCTGTAGCTTATAAGTCCCCTTTGTACTCTCCCCTATGTGCTTTCCTGAAGAGGGCTACAGTTGATAGCCGAAAATAGGATTCTTCTTTATTCAAAGTTTATTTTTTCCGACTGTGGGTTCCTGTGTGTCACACACACACACACACACACACATATATATATATATATATATATATATATATACATATGTATGTATGAATATATATATTCTATATATATGCATATATATTCTATATATATATATATATATATATATATATATATATATACATATATATGTATGTATATACAGTACCGGGCAGAAGTGATAGTATTGAATTCGGACATAAATGATGGCCAGGCTGTATGTAGTATAGGACAAGTCTGAGTCACGTGGCAGCATAAAATGGTGGGTATTGTTCATCTAGTTTTTGTGGGAAGAGGATTGCTGGATTGTTGCGGTGAGTGCTTGTAGATTTTTATCTCAAACGTGTCGTATTTTTACCACTCCAGGCATCCCTACGACAACTTATATGACCTCTAGGATGAAATATTCATGTGAAGCAATTGCTCAGATAAATGCTTTAAAGGAATCTGGCCTGCAAACCAAGTAAATAGTGCAGCAAATTGGTGCCAGTGAGAGAACAGTGCGCCAGTGTGTTGCCAGATTTTACGAGGAGGGAGGGAACAACCTGTCATCTTCAAAGCCAATGTCTGGTAGGCCTAAGAAGACTTCGGGTCGGGCCCACAATATTTTGAAACGTGCTTTGGAGTCTACTCTAAGAACTACAGCCAGGAATATCAAACAGGACAACCCAGATCTATTTGGTGGTGTGTCTGTGAGGACAGTACGCCGCCGCCTCAAGGACCTGATGCCAGTGAAGAAACCCATCACTGGCACCAATTTATTGCACTATTTGCTTGGTTTGCAGGTCAGATTCCTTTAAAGCATTTATTTGAGCAACTGCTTCACGTGAATATTCCCTCCTAGAGATCATATTAGGATCATAGGGATGTCTGGAATGGTAAAAATGCGGTGCGTCGGAGAGAAAATACTTCGAGCGCTCACCGCAGCAATTCTCTTTCCTCAACAGCTAAATGCACACTAACCACCATTTTGTGCTGCCACTTGACTCAGACTTAACCTACACTACACACAGCCGGGTCATCACTTATGTCCGAATTCAGCACTATCTCCTACAGGTATGTTTATAAAACGGTCGAAATTCTTGTCCTCCCGCCCCACCTGGTCATCACTTTTGTCCGGTAATATATATATATGTATATATATATATATATATGTATATATATATGTATATATATATATATATATATATATATATATATATATATATATATAAGTTTAAATAAAAATATTCTTCTAAAAAACGCTGTGGAACTAGGGGACAGAAGGGTATTACGGTGACACTTTGTCCTAAAAATATTCTTGAAAAAGCGCTTGGGTAAGTCGGGGTCAGGTGGTATTCTTCTTCTTCTTCTTCTTCTTCTTCTTCTTCTTCTTCTTCTTCGCGTTCTTCTTCTTCTTCTTCTTCTTCTTCTTCTTCTTCTTCTTCTTCTTCTTCTTCTTCTTCTTCTTCTTCTTCTTCTTCTTCTTCTTCTTCTTCTTCTTCTTCTTCTTCTTCTTCTTCTTCTTCTTCTTCTTCCTTGCGTTCTTCTTCGCGTTTTTCTTCGCGTTCTTCTTCGCGTTCTTCTTCGCATTCTTCTTCGCGTTCTTCTTCGCGTTCTTCTTCTTCGCGTTCTTCTTCGCGTTCTTCTTCGCGTTCTTCTTCGCGTTCTTCTTCGCGTTCTTCTACCTCGCGTTCTTCTTCCTCGCGTTCTTCTTCCTCGCGCTCCTCTTCCTCGCGTTCTTCTTCGCGATCTTCCTCGCGTTCTTCTTCTCGTTCTTCTTTGCGTTCTTCTTCGTGCTGGGGATCTCGTGTTGGGGTTCCGCCCCGAGGCCGAGGCCGAAGGGGAAAACGAGGGATTAGAGCGCGGAAAGCTGCGGCCGTAGGCCGCTGTTTGCGCAGCCAAGCCCCCGGCGAGGCCGGGGAGGGCGAAGCCCGCGGTATATATATATATATATATATATATATATATATATACAGTATATATATATGTATATATATATATATATATATATACACAGGTGGATGGTGTTGCGATGGGGTCACCCCTGGGTGTCCTATTTGCCAACATGTACATGGCCGCTGTAGAAACTAGGACCTTCAATAGTCACCATAGACCGAGGATCTACGCCAGATATATTGATGATATTTTCATCTCCGTCAGAGAAAGCAGCGATACCAGGAAGTTAGCAGACGCCCTCAAAGCAAATTCAGTCCTCAATTTTACCATCGAAGAGAGTAAGGACAAAACCCTTCCCTTCCTTGATGTCCTTGTCGAAAAGAAAGAGGACCATTACGCTACTTCTATTTTCACGAAAGATACCAATGTTGGGCGATGTCTAAATGCCAGGGGTGAGTGTCCAGACTCTTATAAGAGGTCTGTAGTTGGTGCTTATGTTAGGCGGGCTTTCTCCCATTGCAGCACGTGGAAAGCTGTTCATACAGAACTTGAACATATTAGACAGGTGTTAACGAATAATGGTTTCTCTTGTAACACCATAGAAGATGTCATTAGGAAGAATATGGAAGAGTTTCACACCCGAGTCAAGACCACTGCTGACAACGCGGAGAAAACCCTAATGATTTACCATAAATTAGATTTTGGCACTGCTTACAGACAGGAAGCCGATACCCTTCGTAGGATTATCTTTAGAGGTGTTTCACCTCAGGAGCCCTACGAAAGGGTCTCACTGAAAGTCTTCAGCCGTCCCAACCTGATTGCCTCCCTTGTTATGAAAAGCAGCACCGTCCCCGAGTGTCCAAAGGAATTTAAAACCGGCGTAGTATATAAATTTAAATGTTCTGAAGGGGCATGCAAGACCCTCGATGTTAGCTACGTCGGCCATACCCTCACGACCTTAAGAAGACGACTGCAGGCTCACCGTAACAACGGAGCCATTCACCAACAATTTTTCAATGCCCAAGATAAAAAGCCGCCCCTATTAGATCTCATAAGAGATACAACAATCATCCACCATGATAACAATTATGGAAGTTTAGTAGTAGCTGAGGCAGTGAGCATCGCTTTACAAAAGCCTATCTTAAATGTACAGATTTCATCTGATTATGCCCTCCCCTCCAATAGAAAATACAGAACGTCACCACGGGACAAAAACCCACATGGGGATTGTGTCCAGACTTACGGGATGTAATCCCACATCGGGAAGTTGTCCCGGTTACCCTTTCCGTCTCGGTAGGGTAGACAGATTCCCACCTTACGAGTTACCTCTCCCTGCAGTTTTTACTCGGCCTTATATGACCATTTGTAATAGTTGAAACAGCTGTCGGTAAAATTAATCAACATTCTGAAGCCTTTTACTATTTCCTTCAGAGTTTGAAGTATGAAGAGAAAAGGAAATACAGAGAGTTAGAGAAATGTTCTCTTAAAATCATTGACGCCACTTGTGCTTTAGCATTTAATAGAAATATATATATATATATATATATACATATATATATACATATATATACATATATATACATATATATATACATATATATATACATATACATATATATATATATACATATGCATATATATATACATATATATATACATATACATATATATATACATATATATATACATATATGTAAATATATATATATATACATATATGTAAATATATATATATATATGTGTGTGTGTGTGTGTGTGTATATA
>NC_134783.1:2912500-2915000 GCF_046742065.1 Oratosquilla oratoria
TGGTCTTTGTTGGTTTCTTGGGGGCCGTGGGTCTCCTGCAAGTGAGAAATGAGGCAATGAATCGGTTGATTTATTTGTGTCCCGAGTTCCTTTTCTTGACTTGTTTCAAAGTTCATATATTCTTGCGCCCTCGTCACAATGTTTTTTGTTACAGAACCTCAGACATTTTCGTTTAGTCCTACATCTTCCTCCCACGTTATTTTTTCCCCCCGTTTCTTTATTTCTATAAATTTTTCTTCTCTTTGTGCCTCCCTAAATTTTCACCTTCAATTACATGGTCTATTTTCTTTTCTTTTTCGTTTATCATATTTTTCATCTTTTTATTCCACCATTCTTTTTCTGTACCCAAGAGTCCCCAGCTTCATTATTACAACCTCTCGCTCCACGCACTTCATGGTGAGGGATATATCTCTTTGCAGGGAATCTCTAAGAGAAAGAAATCGTCTATTATTCGGAATGAAAAATTCCCACACATAGAAAATACCGAATAATACAGGCTCTGGTGTGTGTGTGTGAATGTGCACGTATAATGTCCATGTGTGAATGTGCATGTGCGAGTGTGAATCTGCATGTGCGTGTGTGCATGCGTGTCTGCATGTGTGTGCAGGCACGTGAGTTCGTGTAAGTGCATGCGTAAACGCACGCTTGTGGGTATGTGTTTACACATTTTTCTGTTTTAAGTGCAAACTCTAATTATCTGATTTAGTGTCCATTATTTTTTGTTCTCAATTATTTTTCCTAAAATGCATGAGATACATATTTTTATTTCTTCACTTTCTTTCACTCCAAACGAACTCCATTTTTCTTAACTTCCCAAAGGTTACTGCATAACAGACTCTTTGGCTATCATTTCATGGTTTTCATTGGATCTATTTATCACATTCATACTTCAGCTCTATAAAAGAGATAATAAAGAGTCCTTACAACTTCTATAAACATAATGCTCATGAATCTTTACAAAAGTGTTCATCAGTATCAAACAGTATTTACAACCTTATAAAAATCATGTTCATAAATCTTTACAGAAGTGTTCATACATATTGTTAAACAAAACCATCACTCGTGAAGACAAGACTCCAACTGAAGCCCCTCTATAAAGAAGAGTGGCAGTCCTACGACAAAGTACTCATTTTGTCTCTTATCTGTAGGCCACGTGACGCATTTCTGCAGGACAAACAAGAGCTCCCTCACCGTAAACAAAGCAAATAAAAGCGACACTCTCACCGCCTAGGTTCTCCTAATGCAAGCGGTGTCCCTCAGGGATCACAAATCTACCCCTGAGCTGTAAACTAAATCAAAATCTAATGAAATTTCTAATGAAAAGATACAACCAAAAGTTCTTATAGATACTTCCTCTAAACAGTAAAAGAAATTCATTTTTGTTGCCTTTTTTATTTTACATTCATGAAAATTTCAGAACCAGTACCTAGGTGTGTTTTAATCTATTTATACTTCATAACACAAAGAAGCAAATACGCTAAAACCAAGTATAGCTGATCAAAGAAACGACGCAAGCACACTTTCACACAATCCCGCACACACAAATAAGCAAAAAGATAAAACATAGACAAGTAGAGAAATATGCAGCAGCAAAATATAAGCGCACAAGTACACAGGCGAACAATATGCATCAGCGCTCTTCACACACACACACACACACACACACACACACACACACACACACACACACACACACACACACACACACACACACACACACACACACACACACACACACACACACACACACACACACACACACACACACACACAATTACATACTTATACTGATTGTGGAAAATTATTAAAACAATATAAGTTTCCAAGTAGAAAGCAATTTCATACATGAACGTTCCGAGCTGGGAGACTTTTAATGTAAATTCCCCATTTTCTATGATACGTATTTCATAAATACTACGAGAATAATCATTCGATGGGTTTTACCAGGATTTTTAAAAAGGTTTATAGCCAGGTACTTCTAAGGAGACTTCTATATAAAAACATCAAATATCAGAAACGTAGGGGGCTTGAATGAATAAACAATGTCGTACAAAATAACGTACATATGTACCAATACATACTTAGTGCAAAGAAAAACAAAAAGAACGATGACTTTGGGAACATACTTGAATCAGAATGAAATGACGAATGAAGTATAACAACAAAGCAGAAACCAGCGGTTAGTGAGTCAAAATCCATGATCAGAGATTCTGGAGCTCAGTCAATGGTGAAATGTGACCCAAGGAATAATTTGATAAACAAAACAAAACTGTTATGCTGATATCGCGCGCTGGACAAATATGGATTTAATTCTTTATGCTCACATTCTTACGGAAATTTGCAAAGAAAACAGAAGAGAAGTCTTGTGAAAAGCTTTAGTGTGCTTACTACACATATAAGCAATATAGTATAAAATTACGATTAAATAATTTCATATATTCTATTGAGCTTCTAAGTGGAGTTATATTTGTGTCTCTTCCCCAAGAACCAGCGTTTCTAT
>NC_134783.1:2922500-2930000 GCF_046742065.1 Oratosquilla oratoria
ATATATTCACAAATATCACAAAACACACCTGACTAAACCGATATGCTAAACACCACAGGGAAGAGAAAAATTCTTGGAATCCGAGCGCTTTCGTGATATTTTCACATCTTCAAGGATTACAATAGAATTTATAAGTACAGAGTAAGATGAGTTATATACACACACACACGTGTCAAACCTCTTTTGTGTGTATACATATCTCATCTTACTCTGTATTTATTCTATTGTAATCCTTCAAGATGTGCAAATATCACGAAGCGCTCGGATTCCAAGAAATTTTCTTTTCCCTGTGGTCTTCAGCATATATGTATATATATATATATATATATATGTATATATATGCATATGTATACATATATATACATGTATATATTTATATTATCATATATACAAATAAGTATATATATATATATATATGTATATATATATATGTGTGTGTGTGTGTGTGTGTGTGTGTGTGTGTGTGTGTGTGTGTGTGTGTGTGTGTGTGTCTGTGTGTGTCTGTGTGTGTGTGTGTGTGTGTGTGTGTGTGTGTGTGTGTGTGTGTGTGTGTGTGTGTGTGTGTGTGTGTGTGTGTGTGTGGGGGGTGGGTGGGTGGGTGTATACGTATGAGGGTGAATCAAAAAGTTCGCAGAATTAAGAAAATTATAATAATAACTGAAGTGAGCAAACATTAAGCACTTATCTTTTAACGTAGCTACCATCCTGCTGAATACACTTTTTCATGACAATGTTTCCACCCATGTAAGTCTTCTTTGAAGAACTCTGCAGTCCTCTCTCGAAATTTCGTCTTTACAGTATTTTTTAGCTACATTCATTTAGCGATCGTTTGAGCTTTGGAAGGAGGAAGAAGTCTGATGAGGTGAGATCTGAATTGTAATGAGGGTGAAGTAACACTTCCCATCCTACGCAACGCTGGCAAAATGTGCTAATTCCTTGTTATGGTGAAAGATGTTTCCACCGTGTAGTTTTCCACGCGTTTTTTTTTTTTTTTTTTTTTTGACTAATGCCACCTTCCGTTTCCATAAAACTTTGCATAGTAAAAAATATCTATATATTATATACTGTACGAGTATACTATATATATATATATATATATATATATACATATATATATTTTTATATATGTATATATAGGTATACATATATGTATATATATATATATATATATATATATGTGTGTGTGTGTGTGTGTGTGTGTGTGTGTGTGTGTGTGTGTGTGTGTGTGTGTGTGTGTGTGTGTGTGTGTGTGTGTGTGTGTGTGTGTGTGTGTGTGTGTGTGTGTGTGTGTGTGTGTGTGTGTGTGTAATGAAGTGGCCTTGCTATGGATGTGCTGTCTTATGACACTGCTTTCGACCCAGGGCATTGGACAAGATGCAGGGATGACCTGTCATCCACTGGGTGCCAATATAAAAAGGAAGGAAGAGGGTGGAGGGGATCTATATATATATACATATATATATATATATATATATATATATATATATTTCTAAACAGAAATGTAGTAGCACATTTGTAAATTACACACAGGAACCCACAGTTGGAGAAAGAATAAACTTCGAATAAAGAAAAATCCTATATTTCGGCTATCAACTGTAGCCCTCTTCAGGAAAGTACATAAGATAGAGAACAGAGGGGACTTATAAACTACAGTAAGAAGAGATGTGGACAGTTGACCTCACTCAGGCGCGGGGCAAACTGGGGTGGCGGAGGAGGGAGGAGGTGAGGAGATGGGAGGATGTAGCGTCCGCATCAACTTGGCTACTGCTGCGTGTGAGATAATGTCAGGTGTCCACTGCCCTTTAGAAATATTAATATTAGGGCATTCCTCAATTAATGCTGATTCGACTATTTTCCTCCTGAAACCGCAGTGGGACTTGAACACTAATCTGGCCTTACCCCAGTCGAAAGAATGATTCTTATTTTTGACATGAAGAAATACAGCCGAATTTTCTTGCTCATACCTAATTGACCTTTTATGTTCTGCCAATCTAGTGTTCAGGTCTCTCCCGGTTTGACCCAAGTAAACCAAATCACAATCTTTGCAGGGCAAACAATAAACACCAGGTGACTCAACTTCCTTCGGTTTTTGTTGAACGTTCACAATTTGCTTACTCACGGTGTTAGGATAGTGATAGGCAATAGTGAGACGTTCATGAGTAAACAATTTAGTAGAAGAACTGATGGTATTATTAAATGGAATTTTTAAAATGTCCTTAAAGGAGCGGTGAAAACTTGAGGGGACGGAAGTTTTAAAATGGTTGGCCCTAGCCTTACTGAGGGCTTGATTCAAAAACCAAGGTGGATAAGCCAACTTCTCAAGTTGACATTTGATCACCTCAATCTCATGGTCCAGAAGTTGAGGACTGCAAATCCTGAAAGCCCTCAAGAAAAGGCCAGAGGCAACACTTTTCTTAACATTTTCAGGGTGATTGCTAAAAAAGTGGAGATAACTGCCTGAATGGGTGGGCTTACGGTACCCTGTAAAGAATAAATCATCATCAGTTCTTCTTAACAAAATATCCAAGAAAGGGATTTGGTGTCCTTCTTCCCATTCAACTTTAAATTTAAGATTCGGGGTCAATTGGTTCAATTTATCATGGAACACTTCAAATGGGCCCCAACTGTCATCCCACGCCGAAAAGATATCGTCTACGTACCTGAGCCAAATCATTTCGGGCGGTTTGATGTTGGGCAAAAGGGTACACTCAAAATACTCCATGTACAAATTGGCCAAAACAGGAGACAGATTGGAACCCATACTGCAACCGAATTTTTGACGGAAGAATTGGTCTTGAAAGGAGAAAATATTTGAAGAAACACACAGGCGAACTAAAGCAAGAATTTTGTTGACAGGGAGGGGGAAAAAGTCTTGAAACGGTTGCAGTTTGGATTCCAAAAAAGTAAGTACATCATCAACATTAATATTCGTAAATAACGAGGACACATCCAGGCTGAGGAGCCTTAAACCCTGAACTTTCATATTTTTGATCTTAGAAATAAAATCACATGAATTTGTGATATGAGAATTGGAGAAATTCCCTACGTACGGGGATAAAATATCCGCCAGCCATTTAGCAAGTTTGCTAGTGCAGGAGCCGCAGTTGGATATGATGGGCCTGAGGGGAATGTCTGATTTATGAATCTTAGGGAGACCATAAAAATATGGGAGCTTAGGGTTGGTAACTTTCAAATTATTAATGCATTTATCAACTGTGATATTACGGACTTGTCTGTTAAACTCGGCGGCTGCGTTCTTAAGGGGATTTTTGGTGAGTTTTTCGTAAGTGGCCGAATCATTAAGTAACTCATGGGCTTTCGTGACATAAACAGACTGATCTAAAATAACAATATTGCCACCTTTATCCGCTTTTGTGATGATGATGTTGTCAAGCTTCTTAAGAGCAGACAGGGCAAGAAAATTCGGCTGTATTTCTTCATGTCAAAAATAAGAATCATTCTTTCGACTGGGGTAAGGCCAGATTAGTGTTCAAGTCCCACTGCGGTTTCAGGAGGAAAATAGTCGAATCAGCATTAATTGAGGAATGCCCTAATATTAATATTTCTAAAGGGCAGTGGACACCTGACATTATCTCACACGCAGCAGTAGCCAAGTTGATGCGGACGCTACATCCTCCCATCTCCTCACCTCCTCCCTCCTCCGCCACCCCAGTTTGCCCCGCGCCTGAGTGAGGTCAACTGTCCACATCTCTTCTTACTGTAGTTTATAAGTCCCCTCTGTTCTCTATCTTATGTACTTTCCTGAAGAGGGCTACAGTTGATAGCCGAAATATAGGATTTTTCTTTATTCGAAGTTTATTCTTTGTCCGACTGTGGGTTCCTGTGTGTAATATATATATATATATATTTAAGATTATTTCAGACAAATGAGAGAGAATGTGGGTGGGGAAGGGCAAACGAAGATGTGTTAGGAATAGAGTTTCTATTCCTAACACATCTTCGTTTGCCCTTTCCCCACCCACATTCTCTCTCATATATATATATATATATATATATATATATATATATATATATATATATATAAATATACAAATAAATATACATATACATATAAATATACATATATATATAAATATATATATATATATATATATATATATATATATACATATATATATATGTATATATATATATATATATATATATATATATATATAGAGAGAGAGAGAGAGAGAGAGAGAGAGAGAGAGAGAGAGAGAGAGAGAGAGAGAGAGAGAGAGAGAGAGAGAGAGAGAGAGAGAGAGAGAGAGAGAGAGAGAGAGAGAGAGAGAGAGAGAGAGAGAGAGAGAGAGAGAGAGAGAGAGAGAGAGAGAGAGAGAGAGAGAGGGAGAGAGAGAGATTAGTAGAGTTTCTTCTATAATTTGAAATGGTGAGAGCGAGGGGTTTGAGGTAAGTGTGGGAATTTGCTAGGAATGTGTCAAATCACCATGGCTGTTCAATATATATATGGATGGCGTAGTGCGAAAGGTAAATGTAGGGGTAATGGTTCATGGATTGGAAATAATTAAAGAAAATGGAGAAAAGTGAGAGATAAGCCAGTTGTTCTTTGCTGACGACAGAGGAGGGATTAAGAAAGTTAGTGACGGAGCTTGGGAATGTTTGCGAAAAAAGGAAGTTGAAGAAAAATATGGGTAAAGCAAAGTGATGGTAGGTACAAGTGGAGAGGATGGCAGCAAATTTGAGGAGAGTATTAAGGGAGGAAGTGGATAGTTTTAGATACTTAGGTGCGAATGTGGCAGGAAAGGGAGGAGTAGAGATGGAGGTAGAATGTAGATTGAGAGAAGCGAGTAAATGCCTTGGTGGATTAAAAAGTGTAATGAGAAATAGACATTTGGGAATGGATGGTAGAAGGAGATTGTATGAAGAAGTGATTGTGGCGACGGCACTGTTTGGGGGCAGAAACATAGAACATAAGAGAGGAAGAGAGAAGGAGTTTGAATGTGTTTGAAAGAAGGTGGCTGAGAAGTATTATTGGGGTTACTAGGCTGGAGAGGGTGAGAAATGAGGAGGTGAGGAGGAGAACGGAGGTGGAGAGGGAGTTGGGAGAGAGGGTTGATGAAAGAGTATTGGGATGGTTTGGACACATTATAATAACGAGTGAAGAAAGAATAGTAAAAGAGGTGTGGAAGGCAGATACGGAGAGAGTAAACATTAGGGGTCGACATAGGATGAGATGGATGGATAGGGTAAAAGGGGCTTTGGGAAAGAGGGGAATGTTTGTTGAGGAAGGACGGAAAAGGACAGAAGACAGGCGTGAATGGAGAATGGTTGTATATGGATGATGTTGTGATTCATGAGGTGGAAAGTGCGGGGGAATGGGGGTCAGGGAGTATGTGTGAGAAAAATTTGACGCAGCCCGAAGGGATTTCTCCCCGTCTTCTCCTTTTCTGCATGAAGGGACAGAGAGAGGGGGGGTCGCCAATTTAATGAAGTGGCCTTGCTATGGATGTGCTGTCTTATGACACTGCTTTCGACCCAGGGCAGTGGACAAGATGCAGGGATGACCCGTCATCCACTGGGTGCCAATATAAAAAGGAAGGAAGAGGGTGGAGGGGATCTATATATATATATATATATATATATATATATATATATATATATATATATATGTATATATATATATATATATATATATATATATATATACATGGTAGCTATGCACACACACATACGCACATACACACAAACACATATGCGTATGAATGTATACACACACACACACATATATATATATATATATGTATATATATATTACATATAAATATATATATATATATATATATATATATTACATATACATGTATATGTATATGTATATATATAAATAAATATATATATATGTATATACATATATATATATATATATATATATATATATATATATATATATATATATATATATATATGAAGTGGGTGGCATGAGGAAAGACTGGAGTCTTATTCCTAGTTTTATTCATGTCTAGTTTCGCAACCAGCTTTTTCAAAAGAATATTGCTACAGGGCTAGAAGTGGCGTATATGTACGCGTTCATACCTTTCCGAGTGCAAAAGAACTCATATGTTACAGTGACAGGAATCATTTAAATGGTAGTATAGATTAATAATATATTGATAAAAATTTGGTAAGAAAATTAGTATTACTGGATAAGAAATGAAATAAAAATAATTAAAAAAAAATAATCTAATAATAAAATTTGTTTGAACTTAAACAAAATATGTACATGGAAAATGTGATATTTAGTCCGGGGTTCTTGTGGTACGGATCGGACGGATTTCCTCTAATCAAGTACATAAGTGGATGTGAATTTTGCCTGCTTTAATTCCCCTGTCTCTTCGTTTGTATGGTTGTAATTAGCTATGTGATTCGATGATTTTTCTTTGTTTTTTGTGTAGTCCTTGGGCCAAGATGGTGGATTTCTCCCAATGTAGTAGGTGTCCTTCTATGTCTACGTGGTTTACGAGGGCGTTTGTCTCACAGTGGTGCTTAATGTCTGCTTTGTATTCTCTGAGTCTGTTTGTCAGTCCTCTGTATGTTTCTTCGAAGTATGCGCTATCACCTCCGCTGCAGAGAATTTTGTAAACTGTGCTGGTGTCGCTGTGAGGTTTTGTGTTCTTCCTAACCAAGTATCCGATTTTCTTTCGCGTGTCGTTTTCTTTAAAGACCTCAAATACCCAGAAGGAATACTCAGATCATCACTCCGAAAAGCCACCAACATCAAAAATAGGAAAGCAAATACAGAAAAACCAGACCTACCTTTCATCGTGGTTTCAGATTCTGGCTTTTCCCGCACACCAGTATAGTTTACAAAATTACCTGTAACGGAGGTGACAGCGTATACATCGAAGAAACATACAGAGGGCTGACAAACAAACTCAGAGAACACAAAGTTGACATTAGACACCACCGTAAGACAAACCCCTTCGTAAACCACGTAGACATAGAAGGACACCTACCAGATTGGGAGAAATCCACCATCTTGGCCCAAGGACCACACAAAAAACAAAGAAAAATCATCGAATCTCTACACATAGCTAATTACAACCATACAAACAAAAGGACAGGAGACTTAAAGTGGGCAAAAATTACACCCACTTTTTCCCTCAATGAGTGGAAATCCGTCGGATCCGTACTATGACAAGAAACCCCGGACTAAATATAACACTTTCCAAGCCACATTTTTCGTTTTAGTTCATACAAACTTTATTCTTACATTATTTTTTTTAACTATTACAATTTCTGTTCTTTTCCAGTAATACTATTTTTCTTGCCAAATTGTTATTAATGTCTTATTAATTTCCACTACCATTTAAGTAATTCATCTGTCATTGCAACACATGAGTTCCTTTGGACTCGGAAAGGTATAAACGCGTATATATACGCCACTTCTAACTCTGTAGCAATTTTTTTTTTAAAAAGCTTGCAGCGAAACGAGTCAAGAATAAAACTCGGAATAAGACTCCAATCTTTCCTCATATATAT
>NC_134783.1:2945000-2960000 GCF_046742065.1 Oratosquilla oratoria
TATTTCACCATGGCCTTCATGCTTGTTGACACTTTTTTCCGTTATGTTTCGAACAGAGTTTCGTTTTCAATACAGGCTTCTATGACCTGTCCCATCTGCACCCAATGATCCAGTCCTTTTTGCGAACAGGATCTTTTGGAAAGGAAAAGAAATGAAAATGAAGTCCATCCTCAGCAGAAAGTTTTGTTGAATCAGCTGCAATTTACGGCGACACAATGAACCATTTTTTAACTAAATATTTCATAAAACCTTGCTAATACACGAAATGTGACAGGCCTTTTTACCACATTGCGTCATAATTAGGATTTATTTTTGCATTATTTAATAAAAAAGTAACTAAGTTATATATCTAGCAAATGTTCACCAACCTTCTCAGTTAACATTTGAGCTAAAATAAATCAACCTTACGATTATTTGTGGGCAACTGCTTTGTTTCTATAACAGTTCATGCATTCATCATCCTGCCACTAGTATATAGACACATGAAGTATATTCACTGTCCCATCAAGTAAACTAAGCAAATACAGCCACATCACAAAGCACATCGAAACTTTGTGTTGATCCTATAATCTAGGAAATGGCGCTTTGATTGCTCCATTCTTACTGTGTTGCAAAGATATTTTATAACTAGTCATATATTGAAATGCTATATAAATAAAACCAATATTCTAAAGGATAACTCATTAGTAGACAAGGATACCATAAGACTGTCGTACGAATTTTGTATATACACTTGGTTAAGGACAATAGGTGATATTGTTGTTTAATGTATTCGTCACGAACGCATACTAAATTACAGGAATAAGATTAGGGAATTATCTTTAGCGGAAGCCTTTGACGAAACCCTGAACTTTATTTCATCATTTTACATCTATCTATCCATTTACTTGCTTGTTTTGTTGTGGCATTCTGACAAGGTGAAGTGGGTGGGAAGAGGAAACTGTCTTAATCCAAGTTTTATTTTTTACTTCTCTCACTATCGTCCTTTTCAAAAGAATAATACTAAAGGGCTAGATGTGGCATATTAGGAGCTTTGCACATAAAGTACAATGCATGCAGTTCCCAAGGGGAGCGCTACAACTCGTTTAAGAACTACTTAGTAACTCTTATGGCTGCAAACTCCAAAATTCACGTGTGTTCAGTGATATGACCTCATGTTTTTAGAGTTATCAATTAAGGGAGAAAATTGAAGAGTATCCTCTGGATGTAAAATAGCAATGATAGACCCTCCCATATAGAGATACAGGCTCGGAAATCTTTGCGGACATGTGTACGGAGTATAAGAGAAATAGATGAATAGATAAATAGATAAATGAATAAAGGAATGATAAATAAACAAATATATAAAGGAATGAATAAATAAATATAAAAATAAATATTATCAAATAAATAAGTAAGTAAATAAATAAAGAAATAGATAAATGATAGTAATGCATACATTAATAATTTCATAAGAAATAAATGTGTAACTAAACAAATAGATAAATTATTAGATAAATAAATCAATGGTTAGATAAGTAAACAAATGAATAGATAACTAGATACATAATAATGATACATAAATGCATAAAAATAAAAGAATAAAAAAATGAATAAATAAATGAATAATAAATAAACGTGTATATATAAATAATCAAATAAACAGGTAACAAATAAATAAACAAATAAATGAAAAAACAATCCATAAAATAAATAAGTGAAGATGTAAATTGGTCAATAAATAAATAAAATCATGATATATATAAATAAGTAAATAGGTAAATCAATCAATCAATAGATAAACAATAATAACATATAAATAAATTCATATGAAATAAATGTACAACTAACTAAACAAAAAAATATAAACAAGTCTATTATTAAATAAATAGATAAATAAATAAATAAATAAAAATATAACTAGCTAAATAATAAGGATACGTAAATACATAAACAAGTAAATGAATGACTAAATAAAGGTATAAATGATAGATAAATAGATAAAATATATATCTCTAAAATTAATAAGTAAACAAGTAAATGAATAAATAGATAAGCAAATAGATAAATAAGAATAAATCTTTTACGATGCCTAATTGGATTAGGTTCAAATCTACTACAAGATATTTATATATGTCGGCAGTAATGGCATGCAGCCTTAAACCCAAAGTTTCCAGAGTGGTATTTATATCTAATACCTAGTAGTGCCCATATTGACTGACATTTTGAAAAAAAAAAATTATAAAATGTTTATGACAAATTATCTGTGACACAAAAACAGTACATGTCTTGCTGCCACAAGTTTTTAGGACTGGAAATATGCAGCCCTACTTTAGCTGGTAACGATCCTTGGAAAGAACCTTCAGATTGCTCTTTGCCTTGTATTAGTGCAGGACTGTTTCTATATCGGCAACTGAAAGTAGTCGGAGAAGGAGAGCAATCACCGGTAACAACATATGAATATAAGAATGAAGGAGAGTGTAAGAGACCATAAGGCCTACACTAGGCAGTTCTATGTCCATTACATCCTATCATCTCCACCCATAATGTTATCTAACCTCTTAAAACAATCAATAGTTTCAGCGCTCGCTACATGGTTACTAAGTCTATTGCAGCTCTCCTTTGTGAGTTTCGGAGTGTAGCTGAGAGGTTCTCAGGAGTGAAGAGGGGACGAGGGAGAGAAGGGGTGGCTATACTAGTAAGCAAAGAAATGGGTAAGCGTGTAGTAGAGTGGAGGGAGGTTTCTTCAATGTTGATGTGGATGAGGGTGAAGTTGGGGAGGGAGATGTGGGTTTTTGTAAGTGCATATGCATTTATTTATGTATTTCATTTATTGTTTACATTATTAAAGTTTTTATTTATTCGTTTGTTTGTTTATCATTACTATGATTTCTTTCGCATCCGACCTAGATATGGACCAAAAGGTCTCCTGTCGGCATGCTCCGCCTTTGTAATCCTTTGTATGGGCCTGGTAGTGAGAAGAGCGTAGAGGAAAGGGATAATTTTTGGGTAGATATAAATGAGTGCATAGAGGGATTAGGTAAAAATGCCAATATAGTTGTATTAGGAGGCATTAATACTAGGGTACGAAACGAACCAATAGACAGAGTGATTGGGAAGTATGGAGTTCCAGGTAAAAATAGTAGTGGAGAATTGATGGTGGAGATATGTCTTGAAGGAGAGTTGATGATACAAATACAGTGTTTAGGAAGAAAGTCAAGCATACATGGGAGAGGGTGGTGGATGAAATGGTGGCAGATAGAGCGTTAAGGATGGACATGTTCTAAGGGGAGAGAGTGGGGGAATATCAGATCATTTTCTGGTGGAAGGTAAACTGAGAGTGAAGAATAGATGGAGAAAGAGGAAAAGGGAGGTACTGAGAGTGAACTGCTTAAATGAGAAAGAAAAGAAGAAGGAATATAAAAAGAAGCTAAGAGAGGAGTGGGAGAGAGAGAAGGATATAGTAGAACTAGGAGTGGAGGAGGAATGGGGATGGATCAAGGAGGGAGTCATAAGGTGTGCAAAGATGGTGTGTGGAACAAAGAGGGCGGGAGGAAATAGAAGGAAGGGTAGTATGTGGTGGGATGAGAAAGCAAAGAAGGGTGTAAAAGAGAAGAAGCAGGCATTCATAGATTGGCTGCAAATTAGGACGAGGGAATCGTATGAGAGGTACAAAATAAAGAGAGGGGAAGTCAAGCATAAGATAAAGGAAGCAAATGTAACCATAATCTCACAGATTACAACACAACGGAAAACTACACAGCAACACACATACGAACATACATACACACACACCACCAACCTCTTCCTTCGCAACCAAACCGTGAAGTACCCCTGATTCCTAAGAACACCTTTTACCCATTCACAATATACTATGTAACCTAGATTAATAACCATAATATATAAATGAGCAGAAATAACTAAACATTCTAACCATTGTAAAATAAAATAGTATCCAAAACTTGTATCACTATAATAAATGTAGTAATATTAGAAACTGTACACCATTCATTATTGCTGATGCAGAATTTTGCAGATGTACCCCACCGACAGAGAGAAGATCTAGCAGTCTTGAGGTGGAAAGCAGACAAGGAAGGTCTTCCAGTGTAATCATTTTGTATTAGACTTTTAGAAAGGTCTTGTGATTTTGATTAACCCACCAGGAAAGGCTAGAACATTACACTCATGGCAGCGCCACCCACCCCCCGAAATACATGACACTTATAAACAAAGTGCCAACGAATGTGACACGCATACCTATATTACTCGTCGAGTAATTCGAATGTTCCAGGAACAAGTGACCTTGTGTAATTTTCGAAACACTAAAATTAAGTTGTAGTTTGCTAGAAACGGGTGGCCATAACCCAAATGCACCAGTTGCCGCTACCCAACGACTCAGCACAATTGTGAACTGTCACAATCAACCCCGCTACAACGAACAAACTTATTTCCCCGTGGGGCAACATTGACGTGTGAACCATCATCGCCACCACTCATCCCAGTAAAGAAACTTACCGCGGTGCCAAATCAACAGAACAGGAAGTCAGGGTCTCCCATCTAACTGACAGATCACCCTGCTACCATCCCCTTTGTCACCCCCTCGCCTACGGGTTCAACTACACACCCGGCTCTCTACATCATCCCAAGACCACCTAGCAAATTCAACGGTCTGCAGCGCAAGTAACTCTTCCAGTCAAACATATAAAACCATTCTTTTGTCCTTTTTAGCTAAATTATATATATATATATATATATATATATATATATATGTATATATATATATATATACATATGTGTGTGTGTATATGCATGCATATTCTTATATTCTCAGAATACTTCATCTCGGATTTCAATTTTCTTTGAAGGTGAGCAAGCAAAAAATTATATATATATACATAAAACTAATTATAAAATAACATTTTAGGTTGAACTTCATCAACAAACCAACAACCTACCCCTTGCTCTATAGAACCACCTTCGGAACCATGAACAAGTAATATACTTTTTTTTTCTTGTGCATATATATTTGTATATTGTCTTTCTTTCATGATTGATTACATGTACAAAAATAGTAACGATGTCACAAAATACCCGATCACGTTCTGCGGCTAGGAACCTAGTCGAATCAGTAGATCATAGCTTTATGAACATCGATAACACAAATGGAGCACAGGAAGATGTAACCCAACCCCAACCCCCGACTCCCCCCAAACTAACAATACCGTCCCACCGGAAAATCAAAGCCATATGAACCCAACTACATCCCAGACCAATAACCAACCCAGTACCTCACAGACGCCCACCCATTCTCCTAGACCACCCCCCCTCCAAACCCCCCTACCCAAATCCATAACCACTATACCCTCTCAACCACAAATCCTGATATCCCCACTTTTTCGAAAGCAAGTGGCATCACCATCACTGACTACATCGCAGCATGCGAAGTCCACTTTGCTAACAATAATATAACCCAAGACAAACACAAAATAACTATCATCAATAACCACATTCAGCCAAGGGATGACTACAAAGATCTCTCCCGTCTCCTAGAATCTAAAATAGAATCTAACATCACATACACACAATATTGCTCAGAACTTAAGAAACTTTTCAGCGACAGACCTCAAAATAATTTTCATTTTCTATTCAAATTCCTGGAGTTCATGCGCAACCCCCCACCCTCCTCCTCCTTCCACTCTATCGTGGCACAGGTAGCCGAAGTCTCAAAGACAATCAGAGCTTCACTCAATAACCCCTCCCCATGGGTATCACAGAATAACCAAGGTGTGAACTATGTCAAAGGAGAAGATGTAGCTAATCTCTTTGAACTTGCCATGTTTTTCATGGCCCTCCCCATCAAGTGTGAAAGAGAGGCCCAACGAGTTGACATTGACATAAATGACACCTCTCCGTCCAAATACATCCTTGACATAACAGACAAATGTGGAATTGATAGATTCAGCGATGCTCAACCAGCCAGAATAAACACAATATCCTCCATAAACAACACTCCAAATCCCCCTTACCCCCGCAACCCAAGAGTACCTATAAATAACCTCAGCCCCATTTGGTGCGATATCCACAAATCAAATTCCCACAACACCCGGGATTGCAGACAACGCCCTAGACAAAGTACAATGTGTTCTCTTCATAACACAACATCCCATTCAGACGCAGAATGCAAAGCCCAAAGATCCTACACCCAGTCAGCTAGCATGGGAAATAATCAGGCAAGACCCCAAAGATCACCTAGCAACCAAAGTCAGACTTACTGTACTTTTCATAACTCTTATAGCCATTCAGATAGAGACTGCCACCAACAAAACCGCCAATCTATCCCTAAACCTACCCATCACAACCAGAACAAACCATGCTCAGTTCATAACACATACTCCCACTCCGACAACGAGTGCCGAACCCAAAACCCAATACTACGTTCACAACAGGAACGCCCCACAACCTTCAACAGGAATCAAAACAGGCAGTTGGGGGAATCCATACAAGCCTCCCACAAAAAAAAAAAGAAAAAAAGAAATATCAACCATAGATAAACCAGAAACCCTATGTTTCACGGGCACAATAGGGAATACCCATTGTACATTCCTAATAGATACAGGCACGAAGATAAACATACTTTCACAATCTATATGTACACAATTAGGTGATTCCTACCCTACCGACAAACCACACCTCATGGGAACCATGATAAGTGGCACACACCTAAACTTCAACTCAACCATAACCACCTCCATAACCATTGATAATAATCCATTCCCACCCACTACCTTCTACGTAGTTAAAAACTGGACCCTTGAATGCTATGGCATTTTAGGATTGGAATTCTTAGCCAACCACAAAATATCTATACAAACAAACCCCGCTATGCTAAGTTAGGTGACATAGAAATCCCCCCCCTCACCTATCCCGACGCTTCTAGGCGCTCAGGTGAACACCCTCAGTATCCACCATAGCCCCCCACATCACCCTCCCGGAGTGTCACAACATCCTGCCTGCAACCAAGCTTGCCCAACTCGGCTTTTGCTGACCTCAGCAGAACGCAGAATGCCTCCACGAATCCCTGACTCAACATCGGGCAATACCACCAACATTACGACACCTTTCCCCAACCACACATACATGCCAAGTCAGACAACACCACACCACCTACTCCTCCCCTTCTCAACACACAAATTCTCAACAAAGGCAAACTTACAATCCCCCCAGGGGAAAGTATGATTATCTCAGCAATCATACCTGGTGCACTTCCAGGCCAAGATATAATTTGTGTCTCCCAATACCTGTAAGAAAAAAAATATCCATATGCCTGCTGTTTGGGATACAGTTAGAGAAAACAAAGAAGCAATAATCTTAATAGAGAACATCTCACATACCCCAGTTAAGCTAAACAAGTACACACAATTAGGAACAGCCAAATTATACATAGATCCCATTCAAGAAACACACACCACTCCAATCAACACCATCATCACCAAACCAAACCCCACTCCACTCCCCCCAGAAGATATCCCAATCATAGATTTCCAACAAGCCAGAACCAATCTTAGGAACATCCTTCAATCCCATCGTGAGGCAATCGCCTTAAACGATGAACCATTAGGAAAGACTTCTTTGGTTAAACACCATATACACATACCACCCCACACACACCCCATTTTCATACCAGCTTACAGAATTCCTCAAAGCAAAAAGGAATTGGTATCACAAAACATAGACGACATGCTGGAACAAGGTGTCATCAGACATTCTCAATCCCCTTGGAACTCCCCACTTTTTCTAGTTCCTAAAAAGGATGGATCCTTTAGACCAGTCATAGATTTCCGTAAAGTAAACATCAACACCACCCCAGACCGTATGCCTATGCCTGTCATGGCAGATGTCCTCCAATCTCTGGGACAAGGAAACATGGTTTTCTCAACTTTAGACCTCAAATCCGCCTTCTGGCAGATTGAACTAGAAGAAGAGTCAAAAGAAGTCACAGCCTTCAGTACTGACAAAGGTCATTTCGAATTTAATCGAATGCCCTTCGGACTAAAAAATGCCCCTAGTACATTACAAAGACTTATGAATAGCCTTTTCAAAGACAAACTAGGCAAATCCCTTTTCGTCTATCTAGACGACCTAATAATTTTTTCCCATACTGTAGAAGACCACCTTGACACCCTTGGGTACGTCTTACGAACCATCAAAGAAGCTGGACTCAAAATCCAACTTAACAAGTGCTCATTCCTAAAAAAGGAAATCACCTTTCTTGGCCATACAGTAAACAAAGATGGAATCCACACAAACCCAAACAAAATCAGAGCCATTGCTGAATTCCCCACCCCGAAGAACGAGAATCAACTCCGTTCTTTCGTTGGCATGGCCGCCTATTATAGACATTTTATCAGAAATTTTGCTGACCTAGCTACTCCACTTACCAAATTTACACTTAAGAACATACCTTTCAAATGGAACTCTGAAGAACAAGAATGCTTTGAAAAAAAAAAGACAGCATTGCAAAAGGCCCCCATACTCGCCTTCCCGAACTTTACGCAGGATTTTTTTCTGTATACGGATCCATCCACCCTAGGGATAGGTGCAGTCCTACAACAAATAGACTCAAATGGGAAACATAGAGCTATAGCGTACGCAAGCCGCGTACTGAATCCTGCAGAGCGTAACTACTCCACCACCCACTTGGAAGCTCTAGCAGTAGTCTGGGCTCTAAAACATTTCCGAGAACTCATTCTGGGTCACAAAATCACAGTCTTGACAGACCACCAACCTTTAACAGAATTTTTCAAAGGAAAGACCTTACAAGGTAAGATAGCAAGATGGCATATAACCATATTGGAATACACCCCTAAAATAATCTACATTAAAGGAAAAGCTAACGTCGTAGCAGACGCACTTAGCCGAAACCCCCTAATTGCAACAGTCCCTACCACCAATTGTATTTCCCCCCAGGAACTCCGAGAAGAACAGAGAAAAGACCCAACTTGGACACAGGTAATCCGCCACCTAGAAATGGGAACCACCTTACAAACCCACCCCCATGTACCCGTCCGAGAATTACACCTAAAGGATGGAATTCTTAAAAGAGGCACCACTATCCCAACCCAAACAATAATCCCAAACTCATTCATTCCAAGAATCCTCCCAATGGTACACAATAGCCCCATTGCAGGCCACACAGGCAAAGAAAAATGTCTTGCAAACACCAAACGGGCGTACTACTGGCCCAAGATGGCCACCGACATCAACCGTCACATCGAAGACTGCATCACATGTAACCAACTTCGTGGACTAGACCCGAAACCACTCCAAATTGGAGAAGTGCCCATTCCTTCAGAACCTTGGGATACTATGGGCATTGATCTTTTAAAACTACCTCCAAACCGCCAAGGTTCCCAATACATCCTTACCGCAGTAGATTACTTCTCAAAGTATACAATACTAGTCCCCCTACCAGACAAATCAGCGGAAACAGTAGCCCAAGCCTTAGTCGACCATGTGTTCTGTAAGTATAACATTCCTCGTCAAATCCTTTCGGATAACGGATCCGAATTCAAGAACGAATTCCTCCAAAACATAGCCAAATTATACCACATCAACAGATTATACGCCACAGCGTATCACCCACAAGGAAACGGACTAGTAAAGAGAATAAATAGAAAAAGCCTCGAAGTCCTCCACCCCCTGCAAGAATGCCTTTGCCACACATGGGAAGACTGGCTCCCACAAGTACAAGCCAGCACTTCGTACTCTTTGGCCAACCCCTCCGTATGCCTTATGACATACTTGAAAACCCCCCTCCTCCCCTCTACACCATAGAAGATTACGCAAAACGCGTAGAACTTGCCATGCACTTGATCCACAAAGAAGTCAAAAAGAACCTAGAACAAGAAAAACAAAAGACAAAAACCAAACAACATAAATACTCTCGATCCTTGTCTCTCACCCCAGGTGATGTTGTCATCCTTAAACAACACAACACATCTAACAAACTTAAACCAAAGTTCTTCGGCCCCCTGGTAGTAGCGGAAACGCCAAGTAATAACAACTACCACCTTATTGACCCATCAAATGACCCCCTCATCACAGCACACGGAGAAAAACTAAAACAAATAAAATCAAAACTCGACGTAAACTCCATCCTAGACAGGAATAGATTCCTACCAAACCAATCTCCACCCATAACCACGAATCCTCAACCCCCCGCCCTTCACATGACACTACGCTCCAAGCGCTAACTCACTACACCAGTCCAGATTCTCCCCCCCCCCCTTAGAGAGCAGGACGTCATGCTCATCTGAGTGGGAAGTGATCACGATCCCTATCCATCAAACCTTTCCCCAACTATATAATCTCTCTTCACTTCCTTCAGGATCGTGCTCACCTGGCAGAATCATACCCAAATCATACCCATAATGAGAAATATCATAAACAAAACAAAACAAAAAGCATCCGGAGATAAGATACCTAACCCCACTCCCCAACTTCCAGGACAATCCTACCTCTCATCCTCGTAGTAAGCCTCATCGCAGCCCTTTCCGGCACTAAACAACCGAGGATGATTCCAGGAGCGATAGTCGCCCCTGCAGGTCAGGTAATGGTAATCAGAGACACAATAACAGTTAAAATGGAATTTAACATCGCGAGAATACATTCAGATCTAGAGTCAATACGTAAACTAACCAATACCATATCAGACCACTTCAAATACCCCAATACCATGGCTAACTCCTCAAAATCAAGAGACAACATGTTCGACTTAATCTCCACCAAGCTAAACACATTACTCCTCCAACTCTCCACAATTGAACGGAGTGACATGACATCAACTCATAACTCAGAAGTCCACCATGCCTCCTTCAGACATAAAAGAGGACTCATGAACTTCATGGGCTCCCTTTCTAAATCCATATTTGGCATTGCAACTGAAGAGGATATAACCAATGTTCACCTCACAATAGACAAAATGGCCTCCAAACTAAATAAGATGGGAAAACTTGTTCTACTAAACTCCCAAAATTCACAATACTTAGCAGGATCCGTAAACTTACTACTTGACCGTTTCTCCAGACTCCACGAATATTCCCTTAATCAATCCAACCACCTCCACGAAATAGAAAAGTTCATATACTACAGTGAACAAATAAAAACCATAAGCGACCACATAGATATAGTCAGACACTACTACCATATACTTACACTTGATATCGTCGACGCAGCCGCCAACAAGGCCACCTCAAACCTCCTCCCCAAAGGCAAACTAAATGGAGAAAAGTGAGAAATAAGCCAGTTGTTGGTTTCTGACGACACTGCGCTTGTAGCAAGATCAGAGGATGGATTAAGAATGTTAGTGACAGAGTTTGAGAAGGTGTGTGAAAGAAGGAAACTGAAGATAAATATGGGCAAAAGTAAGGTGATGAGATGTACAAGGGGAAAGAGTGACAGCAGGCTGGAAGTGAGCATTAAGGGGCAGAGACTGGAAGAACTGGATAGTTTTAGATACTTGGGTGCGAATGTGGCGGGAAAAGGAAGAGTGGGGGTGGAAGTAGAATGTAGATTGAGAGAAGCGAGTAAATGCCTTAGTGTATAAAAAGTATAATGAGAAATAGACATCTAGGAACGGATGCTAAGGGGAGATTATATGAAGGAGTGATTGTGCCGAGAGCACTGTACGGGGCAGAAACACGGAACATAAGAGAGGAAGAGAGAAAGAGTTTGAATGTGTTTGAGATGAAATGTCAGAGAAGTATGATAGAGATTACTGGGCTAGATAGAGTGAGAAATGAGGAAGTGAGGAGAAGAACAGGGGTGGAAAGGGAGTTGTGAGATAGGGTTGATGAAAGAGTATTAGGATGGTTTGGACACATGGAAAGAATGAGTGAAGAAAAAATAGTAAAAGAAGTGTGGTCGGCAGACGTTGAAGGAGAAAATATGAGGGGGCATCATAGGATGAGATGGATGGGTGGGGTAAAAGGGGCATTAAGAAAGAGAGGAATGTCTATTGAAGAAGGATAGGAGGGGACAGAAGAGAGGGGTGAATACAGAAGGGTTGTATATGGATAATGCTGTGATGTATGAGAGGGAGTGGGTGGGTGATGGGTGATGAGTGATGAGGAATTATATGTGAGAAATATTTTGACACAGCGCGAAGGTATTTCTGCCCGTCTTCTCATTTTCTTCATGAGGGGACGGAGAGGGAGGTCGCCAAATAGGTGAAGCGGCCTTGCAGCGGAAGTCCTATGTTTGCGACACTGCTTCTGAGCTAGGACAGTGGACAGGATGTAGGGATGACCCGTCATCCAGGAGGTGCCAATATGAGAGGGAGCGAGGGGGATGGAGGTGAGTGGTGTATGTAGGGGATATAAAGGGTGGGATGGTTTCTATGCCTTTTTCTTTTTGGCTATCCCCCGTGTAAGGGGGAAAAGCCTTTGGTATATGTGTATATGTATATATGTATGTATGTATGTATGTATGTATGTATATATATATATAAATATATATATATATGTGTGTGTGCGTGTGTGTGTGTGTGTGTGTGTGTGTGTGTGTGTGTGTGTGTGTGTGTGTGTGTGTGTGTGTGTGTGTGTGTGTGTGTGTGTGTGTGTGTGTGTGTGTGTGTGTACAACCACAATTTACTTTAATTCTAAGCCATCAACATCGGGAGACGCAATGGGGCCACATGCAGAAATTGAAATGTGGTACTGCCGAGGTCTAGAACTCAGCGATTGCATGACAAGTGCCGAGTTCTAGACCTCGGCAGTACCACATTTCAATTTCTGGATGTGGCCCCATTCGGTCTCCCGATGTTGACGGCTTAGAATGGCATTATGGTTGTTAAAATGTATTTCTAATCACTGGGACCCATTCAGTGTTGTACATTATATATATATATATATATATATATATATATATATATATATATTCATATATGTATATATATACATATATGAATATATGTATACATATATACAAATAATATACATATATATGTACATATATATATATATATATACATATATATGTAAATATACATATATATGTATATATATATATATACCTATATATAAATATATATATGGATTACAAATGCGGAGCATGCCGACAGGAGACCTTTTGATCCATATCTAGGTCGGATGCGAAAAAAAATCATATTAATAATAAAACAATAAATGAAAAATATAATAATGTAAATAACAAATAAAATACATAAATAAATGCATAGGTATAGTTGAATAATAAACAAACAGGTAAGTAGTAAATAATAATAAATTGACATATAACTAATAATAAATGAAAATCAGACAGACAAATGATAACAAAACAAAAACAAATAATATAACATAAATTATAATCATTACAGCATCTTACTTAGGTATTTATCTAAATGATTCTTAAAGCTTCGAACTGAACTACATTGCACTACCTGTGCAGGAAGTTTATTCCATTCATTAACTACACGGTAGGCAAAGTTGTTTCTACCTACTTCCAACTTGAATCTATTTCCGGACAGTTTGAGACCATTGTTTCTTGTCTGATTCTCATTCAATGTGAAAATTTGGTCACTTTTGATGTTGTCAATTCCCTTTAAAATCTTAAAAACCTGTATCAAGTCACCTCTGAGTCTACGCTTTTTTAGGGAAAACAGATTCATGTGTTTTAGTCGATTTTTGCATGATTTATTTTTGATATTTGGAATCAGTTTTGTGGCTCGCCGTTGTACTTTTTCCAGTCTGTCAATGTCTTTAATGAGATTAGGTGACCATACGGAAACAGCATATTCCAAATGTGGACGAACTAATGATTTATATAGCTTGTTAATGAGTGATGGACTTTTGAAATCAAAAGATCGCGCAATCAGTTCTAGAATTTTATTTGCTTTCTCAGAGGCTGAAATACACTGCTTGGATGATTTGAGGTCGTTACTGATAATTACGCCGAGATCTTTTTCACTATCCACTTTTGTTAACGAATTTCCAAATAATTTGTAATCGTACTTACTGTTATTTCTACCTATGTGCATTACCTTGCATTTACTCGTGTTAAATTTCATTAGCCACTTTTCAGACCATTGCTGTAATTTATCTAAATCATCTTGAATATCTAATTGGTTTGAGTGATCATTTGCCACTCCGCACAGTTTTGTATCATCAGCAAATTTGGAAACAGTAGATTTTAGTCCATGGTCTATATCATTTATATATACTATGAATAGAAGTGGCCCAAGAACGGAACCCTGAGGAACTCCACTTGCAACACTTTTCCATCCAGAAGTTTTTCCATTTAAAACAACTCTCTGTTTACGACCATTCAACCAATTACTAGTCCAACCTAATAGGCTACCACTTATTCCATGTAAAGCTAATTTAGTAAGTAGTCTTTCGTGTGGGACGGTATCAAAAGCTTTTGCAAAGTCTAGATATATTAAATCTATGTTGTTTCTTTTGTCATAATTCGAGATAAATGTGTTGTAGAATTCGAGTAAGTTAGTCACGCAAGAACATTTCCGTCTGAAACCATGCTGGCTATCATTCATCAAACGGTTAATTTCTAAATGATGTTCGATAGCATCTCTGATGATAGTTTCCATTATTTTTCCTATGATTAAAGTCAAACTTATTGGCCTATAGTTATTTGGTTTCTTTTTGTCACCTTTTTTGAATATGGGAGTAACGTTAGCTAGCTTCCATTCTCTTGGAACATCTCCGGATATGATGGATTTCTTGAAAATAATTTCTAATGGAACAACAATCTCATTTTAAATTTCCTTTAAGATTCTTGGATGCCAACCGTCAGGCCCTGGTGTTTTATTAACTTTGAGTTTGTCTATACACCTTTTAATTTTTTCTTTTGTTATATTTACCGTAGTGAGTAAGTTTACCCCAGACTTTTCACATGTTTCAGTGTGTGTGTACATATGTTTATACATATATGTATATATATATATATATGTATAAATATATATATACATGTATATATATATGTATATATACATATATATATATGTAT
>NC_134783.1:2982500-2985000 GCF_046742065.1 Oratosquilla oratoria
GACAAGCAAATTATTGTAAGAACGATCCGTGAGAACATTTAATCACCATGGTTTGGTCCTGCACTTGAATAAAATCACTTGCCGGTCGGGAGAATTAATTCTAACAATGATCCTGCCGTCTATAAGTTAAAGATATTTTAACACTATGAGAAGCAGCATCGTGCTTAAAGATCGTTATCCTAGTTGACACCAAACTATTTTGTTGTCGAATATTAGAACTATATTTTTGTGGCCGCCTAGCAATTCTATTCATTTGTAAGAATATTCAATTCTTCAACTCATGTTTTACGTACCAAGACTGTGACATATGGTAACATGACATTTAGTCTATAAGAAACATTTCATTTTCTGTTGAAACATCTTGAGTAACATGATCGAAATAGAACAGAAACCAAAGGGACTCATTAGCATATCAATCACAGAAACCATAGACTCTAATTAGCATACTAATTTCCAAGAGTATCACTGCCAAGTTTCTACAAGAATAAACACTTCTTTTGTATCACAAAAGAAAGAAAAAACGAACAGATCCAGAATGAACTCTTCCTTATCCTCTGGATACAACGACTAAAAAAAAAAAAAAAAAAAAAAAAAAAAATGGAATGAATAATTGAGTTCCGTGAACTAATCAAACCCAGTAACTTACGTCATCCAATTAATGAAACTGTGTCGGTCTGAATATTCTATTTATCTCATGATTCGAGCGTGTAAATTGAAGTATCTAAAGCAGTGGTTCTTAACCTTTTTTGGCAGCGACCCAAGCCTACATAGATATACGAATTGTCTTTATAAGTAATATGGTTATGCTTTTAAAAGCGGGTTTTATTTATTTTTTTATTTAATCATGGTCTGCTTAGAATCCTAAAACTAGGCATCATGTATTTTAATTATTACAGTATATAATTATAATAAATTTATAGTGGGAAAATAATTATTTTCTGCAAACCCTTAGCGACCCAATAAAATGGCTTGGCGACCCAAATTTGGGTCGCGACCCAAGGGTTAAGAACCACTGATCAAAAGGATTCAATCACCCACCATGTTCTGACCAAATTTGACGATTATGAGTCAAATTAAGTAAATGGACAAGGAATAGCCACACAAAAATGTATACTACTGTTTCTGCTACTACTACTACTACTACTACTACTACTACTACTACTACTACTACTACTACTACTACTACTACTACTACTACTACTACTACTACTACTTTTTTTTTTTTTATACGACCTCCATCCTATTGGAACTGTGTGGTGGAAGCAGCAGGATCTGTCTTCCACAGACACAGTTCATTGGCCCCTCTCCCGCCAATGACTGTGGTCGACGACCCTTTTATTTGTCTATTTATTCATTTATTTTTAATAATGCCTAGAACAAAAGTTCATTTATCCTACTGTCAACCACCGTCTGCTCAAAATCCAGGTTTTGTATGTGTGTTGATTTGGGCAGTGGGGACCTGGTACCTCTCAGGCATAAGAGGGCTGATCTTAGGAGTGAGAATGATAGTCTACATCTCATCCATGAAACAATGCTGCTTTTTGGTTGTTGTTTCTTTTCAACCATTACCTCAGCCAGCCGAGCGTAGAATGCCTTTGCTCTAGGACCCATCCCACCTGAAGTCATAAAGGTTATAGGAGTGAATGAGCCCTGGTCTACATTCTGTATGCGCTCTTCGTACATCCTGATCTTCTCATACTCGTTCCGAGAGTGGGATGCCTCAATAGTTAGGTTGTTGTAACAGGGGGCCATCGGATCAAATATACTACTACTACTACTACTACTACTACTACTACTACTACTACTACTACTACTACTACTACTACTACTACTACTACTACTACTACTACTTTTTTTTTTTTTATACGACCTCCATCCTATTGGAACTGTGTGGTGGAAGCAGCAGGATCTGTCTTCCACAGACACAGTTCATTGGCCCCTCTCCCGCCAATGACTGTGGTCGACGACCCTTTTATTTGTCTATTTATTTATTTATTTTTAATAATGCCTAGAACAAAAGTTCATTTATCCTACTGTCAACCACCGTCTGCTCAAAATCCAGGTTTTGTATGTGTGTTGATTTGGGCGGTGGGGACCTGGTACCTCTCAGGCATAAGAGGGCTGATCTTAGGAGTGAGAATGATAGTCTACATCTCATCCATGAAACAATGCTGCTTTTTGGTTGTTGTTTCTTTTCAGCCATTACCTCAGCCAGCCGAGCGTAGAATGCCTTTGCTCTAGGACCCATCCCACCTGAAGTCGTAAAGGTTATAAGAGTGAATGAGCCCTGGTCTACATTCTGTATGCGCTCTTCGTACATCCTGATCTTCTCATACTCGTTCCGAGAGTGGGATGCCTCAATAGTTAGGTTGCTGTAACAGGGGGCCATCGGATCAAATGTACTACTACTACTACTACTACTACTACTACTACTACTACTACTACTACTACTACTACTACTACTACTACTACTACTATTACTACTACTACTACTACTACT
>NC_134783.1:2995000-2997500 GCF_046742065.1 Oratosquilla oratoria
TTCCTCACCCCCCATCCCCCACCCACTCCCCCTCATGCATCACAGCATCATCTATACACAACCCCTCTCCATTCAACCCTATCTTCTGTCCTCTTCCGTCCTTCCCCCACAGACATTCCTCTCTATTGTAATGCCCCTTTCACCCCATCCATCCATCTCATCCTAGGACGCCCCCTCATATTCACTCCCTCCACCTCTGCCTTCCACACTCCTTTCACTAATCTTTCTTTACTCATTCTTTCCATCCTAATACCCTTTTATCAACCCTATCTCCCAGTTCCCTTTCCACCACTGTTCTCCTCCTCACCTCCTAATTTCTCACACTATCTAGCCTAGTAACCCTTATCATACTTCTCAGACACCTCATCTCAAACACATTCAAACTCCTTCTCTCTTCCTCTTTCATGTTCCATGTTTCTACCCCGTACAATGCTGTTGGCACAATCACTCCTTCATATAACCTCCTCTTAGCATCAATTCCCAGATGTCTATTTCTCATTACACTTTTCAATCCACCAAGGCATTTCCTCTCTTCTCTCAATCTACATTCTACCTCCACCCCCACTCCTCCCTTTCCTTTCACATTCGCATCCAAGTATCTAAAACTATCCACTTCCTCCAGTCTTTCACCCTTAATGCTCACCTCCAGCCTGTATTCACTCTCTCCCCTTGTACATCTCATCACCTTACTTTTACCCACATTTATCTTCAGCTTCCTTCATTCACATCCCTTTTCAAACTCTGTCACTAACTTCCTCAATCCCTCCTCTGATCCTGCTACAAGCGCAGTGTCGTCAGCAAACAACAACCGGCTCACCTCCCACTTTTCTCCATTTTCTTTAATCATTTCCAACCCCTGACCCACTACCCTTGCATTCACCTCTCGCACCACCCCATCCATGTAAAGATTGAACATCTTCGGAATTCATCAGATCTTAAAGAGAGGTTACAAAAAGTGAATTTCAGGGCCAAGAAATTGGTGAGTTTCGATGTGAAAAATCTTTTTACGAACGTCGCAATTGATGGTGCCCTAGAAGCAGTTGAGGAAGTACTGGAAATGTTCGAGGATAGTGATTTACCCGTGTGCAAACGTGATTACAAGAAATTATTATCCATGTGCGTCAGGTTCGGTGCTTGTGAATTTAACGGTGAAGAAAACCGCCAACATGCAGGTTTAGCGATGGGTTCTCCCCTCAGTGCAGTTATGGCCTCTCTATATATGGAGATGTTAGAAAACAAGTTTTTTCTCCGCATGATATCTGAAAATACTGTTTGGCTGAGATACGTGGACGATGTTTTAGTGATTACCCACTACAATACTAAAATTGAAAATTTATTATCTAATCTAAATAGTGTCAATTCTAACATCCAATTCACGATCGAAAATGAGATAGACGGACAACTACCTTTTCTAGACACCGTGTTAATAAGATCAGGATGCGGCGTTAAATTTAAAGTTTACAGGAAACTGACAAATAAAAATGACTTCATTCATTTCTACAGTGCACATAATAAGAGGACAAAGACTGGTGTGGTGATAGGCCTGTTTTTAAGAGCACTTCGTATTTGCAGTGACGAATTTCTAGCGGATGAAATTGAAATGATTAAAACAACTTTTGAAGAGCTCAAATACCCCAGAGGAGGAGAAGGCTCGTAGTATAATACGCAATAAAAGAGAAAAGTCCAACGCTAAATATTGGGTGGTCCCAAATTCCAATCTAACGAGAGACCTAGACAAAATCTTATCGTCCTCCAACATTCGTCTTGCGACTTCCACAGGTACGAAAATAAAGGACCTTTTAATCAAGAAAAAAGACCCAACCACAAATACAAACAGCGTAGTTTACGAAATCCCGTGTGGTGGATGTGACAGAAAATACATCGGTGAAACCGGCAGAGGCTTAGACACCAGATTGAAAGAACACCGAGCAGATGTAAGGCACCACAGGGTTAGTAGTGCATTAGTTAACCATGTCGACGAAAGAGGCCATCTACCAAAATGGGACCAGGCAAAAATTCTCATGGATAACATTACACGACAGGAAAGAAAGGCGATGGAGTCCGTTTTTATCAACATCCATGATAACATCAATAAGAGGACTGGGGATTTAATATGGGCTAAAGCAGCAGCACACTTTATCGTAATGAATAATAAACACAGAGCCCCTGATCCAGACGGACGTTTCAGCCACGCGAACAACAGGAGGATACTTGGCCCACCCGCTGTGACAATCCGCCACACCAACAGATGAGGTCGAGTAGGGGACCAACCTGACACTTTACCACGTTCCTTCTTTTGCCATATATATTGACCAACTTGACTTCAAACTATGTTCCTCTGAAGAAGCCACTCAGGCGAAACTAGTCAGGAATAAAAGTATTTCCCTCAGCCCGTGTTCCCTTACCTCCTATCCACATTCGTCACAATAATAATAATAATAATAATAATAATAATAATGATAATAATAATGATAATAATAATAATAATAATAATAATAAT
>NC_134783.1:3002500-3005000 GCF_046742065.1 Oratosquilla oratoria
TCACAATTTTTTTTAATAGTATATGTATTTCTTTACGCAGTGGACTCCTTACATAATTAAAACTATATTTTGTTCCACATAATACATGTAAAATCAGAAAACCAAAGATGCATTGTAAAAATTCCTTTGTGTCACGTTGCAGTGTCCTCAAGTTTAGGAACTCCTTAGGAACTTAAGATATAAATGTTGTAAGCTATCACACACTACAGACCTATCTCCTTGCTAAATGGAGTCAGTAACGGTTTGCAGAGTTCGTGAAGCTTCCATGCCGTGAGCAAGACGCGATTTCGAAACTCCAGCAACCTACACCAGCAAACTGTGTATTTAATTAATTTAACTAATTGTAGTATACAGGTAAGGAGCAACGATCGCGCGCATGTGTGTGTGTGTGTGTGTGTGTGTGTGTGTATTTACCTAGTTGTATTTTTTCTTTAATATTTTTGCATCATCTGCGAAGAAATTCATATAACATTCAACTCCTTCATCTGTGTGTGTGTGTGTGTGTGTGTGTGTGTGTGTGTGTGTGTGTGTGTGTGTGTGTGTGTGTGTGTGTGTGTGTGTGTGTGTGTGTGTGTGTGTGTGTGTGTGTGTAGATGTGGGTGTCTGCGTCTTGACACACACACACACACACACACACACACACACACAGCGAAAGAGCGAGAAATAGAAAGAGAGGAAAAGAGAAAGATGGAGAGAGAAAAAAGAGGAGAAAGAGAGGAAAGAGGAGAGAGAAAGAAAGAGAGAAAAGAGGAGAGAGAACAGAGAAGAGAGAGAAAAGGTGAGAGAGAAAGAGAGAAAAGAGGAGTGAGAAGAGAGAAAAGAGGAGAGAGAAAATAGGAGAGAGAAGGAGAAAAAGGAAAGCCTGGTTGTGCGTGTTTAAGTGTGTAAAAACGAAAATGGAGGGGAACATCAATAGGAACAGAAAATTCTCTAAGAATCGACACCTTCGGCAGCGGTGAGGTGACTTTGCGGTGTCCAGACACTTAAAAGTAGATATGACAGTGGAAGGTGATAAGAACGATACAGAATAATGAACAAAGAATAATAGATATTGACGAAGTTATAGTTAACAGACTAGTTAATTCATTGCCACAGCAAATCCATCAATTTGTTATTTTCATGCATCATTCTCCTCGTCCGCTGACCTACGACGATACGCATGCCCCCAACACTGGCAATCTAATATTTCTCCTAATATCTGTAAAGCTTCTTAAGAATTCTCAAGTCCGATTTTATTTGTGCAAATAGATAAATGAATGAATGAATAAATGAATGATTAAACAAATAAATAAATATATAAATGAACAAATAGATAAACAAATAAATAGAATCATGTTCACCTCAATTGCTCTCATTTTAAGTTTCATCTGCTCTTAGGCCCATTTGTTCTTCCTTACCCCTCAGTACTACATCTCCCCTAATCAGAAGTAAAGTTTACTTTTCAATATCCACGTTTAGACAAGCTGAAATATTACAAATTACAGCCGCCCTTACTCTTCCATACTTCACTTTCATTATCATCTCATTTATAGTTCCTGTCCAATTCACTTCATGCACAAAAAAAAAAAAAAAAGATCTTCATGAAAACCATTACGATATTTCCCCTGGTATCACCACCAACCTGAATTTCTTTAACTTTTGTCATCTTTCATCTCTCTTCGATACGCTACGCTCTCCTCTCATCCTTACTCCACATCTTTGCACTCAAGACAAACTTTTATATTCATTTACCAAGACTCGCACTTCTTCTTACTGCCTCTCACACTTTGTTCATTCCACTTCACGCGTCCACACAACACATTTTAAATTTTCCTCTCATTTTTGCGTTTGTTTTTAATTGCTGTATTTCGGTATTTTCTTTAATTTTATTTCTCTATCATCAGACGGTCTCTATGACACTATATATATATATATATACATATATATAAACATATATACAGGTATACATATATATATACAAAGGATTACAAAGGCAAAGCATGCCGACAGGAGACCTTTTGATCCATATCTAGGTCGGATGCAAAAAAAAAAAAAAAAAAAAAAAAAATTATATTAATAATAATAAATTAAAACTAAAAAAAAAAAATCCATATCTAGGTCGGATGCAAAAAAAACAAAAAAAACAAAAAAAAATCATATTAATAATAATAAATTAAAACTATAACAATGTAAATAACAATTAAAATACATAAATAAATGCATTGGTAAAGTTGAATAACAAACAAACAGGTAAATAGTAAATGATAATAAATTGACATATAACTAATAATAAATGAAAATCAGACAGACAAATTATAACAAAACAAAAACAAATAATATAACATAAATTATAATCATTACAGCATCTTACTTAGGTATTTATCTAAATGATTCTTAAAGCTTCGAACTGAACTACATTGCACTACCTGTGCAGGAAGTTTATTCCATTCATTAACTACACGGTTGGCAAAGTTGTTTCTACCTACTTCCAAATTGAAAATATTTCCGGACAGTTTGAGAC
>NC_134783.1:3010000-3015000 GCF_046742065.1 Oratosquilla oratoria
CGACTCGCTTGAACAATCTACTTATTTAGTAACTGTCAAATCTGTACGCTCCGAACTATTCAGGATTTCGCTTGTCTGTTTGTTCTACAAGAGTGCGCACCTTTCTCCGCACGTAGGCAAGATTACATATAGTGGACGGGCGTTACTGCTTAACATTGTTACAATACATACATAGACAAGAAATATGAACATAGTTATGTAATACAAAGGAACACAATTCTATAACATAATTACACATATGACGTAATATCTAATATTACGTTACACCTCCACCGTTTGGGAAAGCTTTTCACTTTCTGTTGAAAAGCTATGTTCTAGAAAGGACGTCGGCTAAAACATTAAGGACGCCTTTAATGTGATAAATTGTTAGATTAAAGGGTTGGAGAAATAAACTCCAACGTGTAAGTCTCGGATTCTTGTTTTTCATAGTCTGTAGGAACTTTAAGGGGTTGTGATCCGAATATACTTGAATGGTAGTTGAGGAACCCAGGTAGACTTCGAAGTGGATAAGGGCCTGGACCAAAGCGAGCGTCTCCTTCTCAATTGTTGAGTAGTTCTTCTGCGCAGGGGACAGCTTCTTGCTGTAGTAGGCGATAGCGTGAAGAACTTCATTGTGTTCTTGCAAGAGGGCGGCACCGATACCGGTGTCGCTGGCGTCGACTTGCAGAAGAAAGGGTCGTTGGAAATCGGGTGCCCTTAGAACTGGTGCGTTAGTGAGAAGGGACTTCAGGTTTTTGAAGGCCGTCTTACAGGTAGGTGTCCACACGAAGTCGTGGTCTTTTCTCAACAGGTCAGTCAATGGTTCTGCTACATCTGAAAAATTTGGACAAAAACGGCGATAATAGCCACTCATTCCAAGGAATCGACGTACCTCTCTACGATTAGTGGGTGTTGGTACATCATTGATGGCTTTTATGTTGGCGTCTATTGGAAACACTTGGGAATTTCCAACTTTAAATCCCAAATAGGGGACCTGTGTATGTCCGAAATCACATTTGGACAAATTGATGGTAAGATTTGCTTGGTTTGCTCTATAAAAGAAATTATTTAAGTGTTCAATGTGTTCTGTCCAAGACTGACTAAATATTATCACATCATCTAGATAAGTTTTTACTCCTGGCAATCCTGCAACAAGATTACTTATCATTCTTTGGTAAGTGGCAGGGGCATTTTTAAGCCCAAATGGCATTGCTCGGAATTGAAACAATCCCTCTTCCGTAATGAAAGGGGTAACTTCGCTTGAGCGAGGGTGTACCGGGATTTGATAGTATCCCCTTAACATATCCAACTTGGATACATACTTGGCAGTTCCTAGACTGTCTATGATATCATCTATCCTAGGGATAGGAAAAGCATCGGCCTTAGTATGGGCATTGATTTTCCTGTAGTCAATGCACAGGCGATAAGAATTGTCAGATTTAGGGACAAGAATGCAAGGAGATGCCCAAGGACTACTGGAGGGTTCAATTATTCCCTGTTGAAGCAGAGTGTTTATTTCTGCTTTTATGAACTCCTTCTTTTTTGGATTGACTCTATAAGGGGCTTGTTTGATAGCTCTTGGCGAGTCTAGAATTATTTCATGTTCTATCAAAGAAGTGAATCTTGGGGAATCTAGAAATAATTTTGGAAAACTTCTTAAGAGAGAAAGAATGTCTTTACCTTGTTTCTCAGATAAGTCTCCTACTTTTATCTGAAGATTTTGTAGTATCTGAGAGTTTTCCAAGGGAATCTCAGGAGGATTAGGCAGGTTATCAGGATGCTCCTCCGATTCTATTGTGGTAGAGCTGCAAATTGGATCTCTGGAATGATAAGGTTTTAAGGTATTTATGTGACAGAGACGGGAACTCTTTCTTCTGTCTGGAGTTTTGATTATGTAGTTGAGATCACTGGCTCTGGACAAGACTTCATAGGGTCCTTTGTATTTAGCCTGCAATGGATCTCCTGGTATGGGAAGATAAAGTAACACTTGATCTCCTGGAGAGAAAGTTCTAAGTTTAGAATTTTTATCATACCGACCTTTCATTACTCGTTGAGCATTCGTCAAGTTCTCTCTTGCCAACTTCCAAGCTTCTAACAACTTCTTGGTGACCTGGGACACGTATTTCACAGAAGGAACTGGTGGTTCTTCTTTCATCCATTGTTCATGAAGTATCTTTAGGGGGCCACGGACTTCATGACCGAAGACTAATTCTGACGGGCTGAATCCAAGGCTTTCTTGAATTGTTGTTCGGGTGGCGAACAACAAAAAGGGGAGTCTGTCTTCCCAATTTCGAGTGTTCTCAGCACAGAAGATTCTTAACATTGTCTTGAGCGTTTGGTGAAAGCGCTCTAGAGCACCTTGTGATTGAGGATGATAGGTGGAGGAAGTTACATGATTTATACCTAGTGTTACAAGAGTTTCTCTAAACTTGTTGGAAAGAAAATTACTTCCTTGATCACTTTGAATGTTCTTGGGAAATCCTACCATAGTGAAATATTTCAACATTTCTCTGATTATGTTTTGAGCTTTAATATTTTTCAAAGGAATTGCTTCTGGAAAACGAGTGCTCATACACATGATTGTGAGAATGTACTGATTTCCTTTACTAGAAGGAGGTAAAGGTCCTACACAGTCAATAAGAACTTTTTTAAATGGCTCTTCCATTACAGGAATGGGATGGAGTGGAGCTTCTACAACTTTCTGGTTGGGCTTACCTACAAGTTGACATGTATGACATGTTTTACAATATTGGGGAACATCTTTGACAACCGTGGGCCAATGGAAATGTTGGGTTATGTTGAACAAGGTATTTCTTACCCCTAAGTGACCTGCTAAGGGAGTATCATGAGCCAATCTTAGAACATTATTCCTGAAACCAAGAGGGAGGACTATTTGATTCCTTACTTGCCATGGCTGGTCAGCGGTTGCGGTGGATGCTCTCCATTTTCGCATTAGGACTCCGTTTTCTATATAGAAACCTCGTGACATATTTTCAACTTCTTCTGGAGATGAAACAAACTCGTACAAATTTTTAAGAGAAGGATCTGACTTCTATTCTTTGATTAATTCTGCTCTAGATAGAGAAACTGGTGAAGAAGAAGATGGGTCAGTTTGGGAGAATAGGGATTCTAAATTATAGGTCTCCTCTTCAGATTTCTTGTACTGAGATCTGGTTACAGCACAAGCGGGAAACAACTGTAAGTTATCTGAAGGTTCTACTGAGGTCTTAGGGTTATTTGTTATTAAGGGAGAAATGACTTTGCTTCCAGCGATGTCATTGGCCAACAATAAGGATATTCCTACTATGGGAAGAGAGTCTACTACTGCTACTTTAATCATTCCGGTTGTTAAATCAGACCGCAAGAAAACATTATGTAATGGACATTTTACAATTCCTCCAACTCCTTCTATCAATACATCATAACCTGTATATGACTCACCCAGATTCTGCAAGACAGAATTTAAAATCAGACTTTGCTTTGCTCCTGTGTCTTGGAGTATGGAAATAGGATATTGTTGTGAACTACTACTATGAGATATAGTTCCTGAAGATACAAATGGTTTGAAACAAGGATCATGATCTGATGAGGGGGGTTCTACATTACTTGACAATACCGGCTTCTTTAGTAGTTTATCCTGAATAGAGGATTTTGAATCATCTGATTTTATATTACTTACAAGAGTTGGTGTCTTATTGGAGAATGAGGGAGTCAGTCTCTTTCCGCAATTTGAAATGTGATGGCCAGCCTTTTTACAATATGAACAAGTTACAGGGGGATTAGTCTTAAACCTGTCCATTCTTTGCCAAGGTTGGTTTGGAGGATATTGATTGAAATCAGACCTGTAACTGAAATGTGATGGGCTAGACTGATTTTCAAAGTGTTTCTTTGGGGACCAAGGATCAGAGTATTTTGTTGAATCTGGAATATATGACTTTGACTTTTGGGATTCCATTTGTCTTGACTTAGGTTTATGATTTAGTGTGAACTCATCAGCCAATACAGCAGCTTTAGTTAAAGTTTCGGGAACATGATCATCTATAAAAATCCTAAGATCTGTCTCTAAGGTATTCTTAAACTGCTCCAATAAAATCAACTGTTTAAGTCTATCTAAGGTGTCCGCATCACTAGCCAAACACCACCTATTGAATAACCTCTCTTGTTGAGCCGCATATTCTACGTATGTTAACTGAGGTGTCTTCCTATAATTACGGAATTTCTGTCTATAGGCCTCTGGTATTAGTTCATAAGCTTTTAAAATACAAGCTTTCATATTATCATACTCGCTTTCTGCTTCTGAAAGAGAAGTATAAATTTGCTGAGCCTTACCCTTAAATTGTGTTTGAATGATTAATGGCCAATTTTCTTTAGGGATTTGTAACTGTTGCGCCAATTTTTCCCACTGAAGAAAGAAAATTTCTGGTTCTCCTTCTGAAAATTGGGGTAAAAGTTTTACATACTTGGAAATATCTATATGACCTTCCTGAACTACGGGTTGTCTATCAACAATCTTAGCTTCTACTTCTGTCTTCTTTAATTCTAATTCTACTTGTTTCACTTTAGCTTCCTCTTCTCTAGCTTTAAATTCTGCCAATTTGATTTTAGTTTCGTCCTCTTTAGCTACTTGTTTCACTTTAGCTTCCTCTTCTCTAGCTTTAAATTCTGCCTCAATTTGCATTTGTTTCAGTTTAGTTTCCTCCTCTTTAGATTTAAATTCTGCCTCCATTTGCATTTGTTTCAATTTAGCTTCCTTCTCAATTTCTACTCTCCTGACCTTTAATTCAATCTCCTTAATCTTAAGTTCGGTTAGTCGTGCCTCTATTTCTAACCTATTTGAAGGAATTTGTATAGCTGTAATCTCTTCTGGAGATAAGATCTCATCTTCGATCAGATTTTCAACGAGTTCCTGAAGTAATTTTTTTCTTTCGCAAACTTGTATCAATGTCTACTCCAAAGTGCTTGCCTATTTCTATCAAAGTGTCTTTAGTTTGTTTCTTTAAGAAACTTACCTTGGGATTTTG
>NC_134783.1:3022500-3032500 GCF_046742065.1 Oratosquilla oratoria
GAAGAGAATAGGAGAGGCGATGGGAGGAAAGGAGAGGAGTGGAGAGGAGAGGAATGGAGAGGGAAGGAGAGGTGAGGAGAGGGAAGGAGAGGAGGGGAGCCAAAGAAATGGAATAGGGAGCGAGTTAGGAGAACAAGGAGGAAGAGCAAGAGGTCCTCCTTGTTGCGTTCCCTGTGGTCAGCGTGAAGGGTCTGCCGACGGAGGGTCTGCAGGAGAGACGAACCGATCTAGAGAAAGAACAAAGTGTGGCAAGAAAGCATTTACGTGGAGAAGAGGGTCTGCAAGAAGGAAATAAGAAAAGAAGATTAGTTGAACAAAAGCGAAGGTTGGAGAAGGGGCCCGGGTGATAAGAAAATGGCGTCGCTAATGGAAAGGATGATGTGAAATGGAAATGAATATAGAGAACCAAAGGAAGAAGGGGGAGAGAAGAAATTATAAAAGGAAGAATAAAAAAGAAAAGAAGGTTTGCAACAAGAAGAAAAGAAAATCTATTGCGAAGAATTAAATCTCACATACAGTGGATGAGGAAATGGACAGTGTAGATGTCAGAAAAGAAAATAAACGTGAATTAGGACATTCCTGTGTCTAAGGAAACATGATTATGGTGAGCCTAGATTGAATGATTTGCTTAAATAATAGAAAGACGATGGCCAACACTGGGTCGGGAACCAGTGCGACAAGCATACAGCGAGCCCAGGGAGCCAAACTCACGACCATGATTGAAATTTATTAAAACGAATTAAATGAGCTAAAAGCTCATGAGTTAAAAACGGATTCCACTGGGTAGCCGCGCGACCCAAAATCACGATTATTCTAACTGAAATTGTTTATTTACATAACAAATACATGTCACGCCATATATCTTGAATGTAATCTGAAATATGTAATCAAACACTACAGAATAGTAAAACAGATCCTAACACATGAATAGAAATACCCTTTAGGGCTATAGCTAATACAAGATATAATGTCGTTCAAAGCAAGAAAAGGTTAAAATAATATAGAGTTGAATAACCTCTCTTTATAAGAAAAGGCTACATCAGAGATCTACAAATAATAAAAATAAAAAATAAAACTGGTAAGTCTCAATATCGATAGAAAATTCATGAGACCATAGGAAGCTACTAGGAATGTAAGTAAAATATTACAAAATTATCTACTAATAATACAAATTAAATCATTTCAAAGGTGACACATTTTAAAAATGTTACATGTCTTGGAGAAGGGGGTCTGTAAGTTCTCCGAGGCAGTAAGCCTTTCGAGGCTGTAAGTTCTCCTAGGGTGCAGGTTCTCCGAGGGTGCAAGTCCTCCGAGGGTGCAAGTCTTCCCAGGGTGCAAATCCTCCGAGGGTGCAAGTCCTCCGAGGGTGCAAGTCCTCCGAGGGTGCAAGTCCTCCGAGGGTGCCAGTCCTTCGAGGGTGCAAGTCCTCCGAAGTTGTAAGCCCTTCAAGGCTGCAAGTCCTCCGAGGTCATAAGTCCTACGAGGGTGCAAGTCCTCTGAAGTTGCAAGTCCTACGAGGTTGTAAATCCTCCAAGGTAATAAATCCTCCAAGGTAATAAGTCCTCCAAGGTAACAAGTCCTCCAAGGTAATAAGTCCTCCAAGGTAATAAGTCCTCCAAGGTAACAAGTCCTCCAAGGTAACAAGTCCTCCAAGGTAACAAGTTCTCAAAGGTCGGATGTCCTCAAAGGTCGGAAGTCCTCAGTGGTCGGAAGTCCTCAGTGGTCGCAAGTCCTCAATGGTCGCAAGTCCTCAGTGGTCGCAAGTCCTCAGTGGTCGCAAGTCCTCAGTGGACGCAAGTCCTCAGTGGTCGCCATGTTCCCTTGAACTGATAAGGAAAAAATGTCCCTTGGGTTCGGCCTCGGGGTGGAACCCCAACACGGGATCCCCAGCACGGGATCCCTATCGTGGGATTAAAGCGCGGAGCGCTGCGACCGTAGGTCGCTGTTTGCGCAGCCAAGCCCCCGGTGAAGCCGGGTAGGGCGAAGCCCGCGGCTTGTCTATAAAAATAAAAGAAACCGAGTGATAATTAGTAGGAATGGAGAAGTCACGAGGCACACAAAAGAAAGAAAAACAAGATAAAAAAAAATCGTCCGTGGGAATTCCACGAACACGACAAGTAGAGTGACATCGTACATCTGCCAACCCACAAACACACACATTATATGAGCACAAAAACAAACAAAAATGTCATATAATCCCCATAAACTTTTATACGCACATTCAAACACACACATAATGTTCATATGCACGCACGCACACACACACACACACACACACACACACACACACACACACACACACACACACACACACACACACACACACACACACAAGTTGATAGAGCACTGGACTGCCAAGTACGGTGGTGCTCGCAGTACCTGGTTCGAATCCTGCCCAGGGCCGAAATTATTTCGGTATCGCTGCGCTTCGAGTCGTTACTCTGACTCTCGTGGGCGGGTAGTTGGGTGTGTGTGTGTGTGTGTAAGGTCATAGCATTACCCATAGATCGGTCATATGAGCTCTGAGCTCTCTTCCGGGAGGGAAATAGCTGTCGATCACGAATCCAACACGTGATCCAAAGACCAAGGTGAATACACAGACACACACACACACACACACACACACACACACACACACACACACACACACACACACACACACACACACACACACACACACACACACACACATTTTGTATATTGACCGAGACATTCCTAATCAGTTCTTCACCTTTCTTGTTCTTTTTTCGTTGCCTCATCTCATTTTCATTTTTAATTTTCCTTAGAACTCCGTCATTCTTTATTAATATAATCGATATTCCCTCCTGTTCCCCTTACTTTATAGATGTGCACCGTACTTATATTGTCCAAGAATTCTAGCACCTTTTCTATTTTCATATATTACATACACACACACATATATGTATACATACATATATATATATATATATATATATATATATATATATATATATACATATACATAAATATATATATATATATATATCATATATACATATATATATATATATTGTATATATATATACTTACATATATATACATATATATACATACATATGCATATATATATATATATATATATATATATATATATATAAATATATATAATGTATATATATATCATATATATATAGAGTATATATATATATATATATATATATATATATATACATACATATGTATTACCTTACCTTACCGTTGTTCCATATCCTCTTGGACATTGAAACACACGCAGTACTCGTCAGCATAAAGACAGTTTCCTCGTGAGTATACATAGATGCATCTACAAGTTTTTCAAGCCCTAGACATCGATGTACTCTGTATGCCAAAAAATTGCCGTGTCATTGCTATTTGTCTCCTTTCACCCATGAGCTCAACGTCAAAGAAAGGCCACACTTACATTTTGATTGCCAATGACACTAACGCACCCCTCCATCACGCAGTTGGTACAAAAAATTGCATAAATGCCGCGGGTGATCAATTTCCTATTTCTCAAGTTTTACCACAATTTCCGACGTGCCCATGGCACAGGAACCCTTTGGTGCATCACATTTTAATCATATAGACTTCCCTGACGCACAAAAAGACTTAATTGCACTTACCAACAGATTCAGGAAAACTATTTTTACTCCAGGTGAGCCCCTCGGAGTTACTTAATTCATTCAGCATCACATACCCCTTTCGTAAGAACTCCAAACTGCGTTACATTTCCTCATACAAAATGCCACACAGTAAACGCATGATTGTAGATAACCTTATCCAAGACATGATTGCTCAGGAAATCATTGAAGCATCAATCATTGAATGTAATTTCCCTCTCTTTGTTATCCGTAAACACGATGATTTCTTCCGCCCAGTAGTAGACTTCAGGTAATTGAATAAACTAACTATACCAGATAGACACCCTAACACCGTATTGCAAGACTTCTTACACTCTGTCGGTGAAAACAACGTATGTCGGGATATTTCTAGATTCCCCTTGCTCCAGAGTCTAGACACTTGGTAGCCTTCAGCAGCATTACAGGACACTATCACTTCAAAAGACTAGCCATAGGCCTCTTTTCAGCTCCTTCAGTATTCACATGTCTTATGCACACAGTCCTTGCAGGTCTCATGGGCCATTCTGTGTTTATGTGACTCGATGATGTGGTCATCGCTTCGAAAATGGTTAGCAACCACTTACACACTTTTAACACTGTCTTCTCAAGGCTAGAAAAAGCAGGCCTCAAACTGAAGCCTAAGAAGTGTTACTTCCTTCAGAGAAAAATACGCTTCTTAAGGCGTTAACTCACAAAGAAATTTAACCTCGCAGGACAAAGGCAAGGCAGTCATTGATTTTCCACGCCCTACTTTTCTTGGCTACATACGTTCATTCCTAGGTCTATCAGGTTCTTATAACCAATACATTGAAGGTTACACTGGTATAGCAGCACCTTTAACTTCCCTACTTAAGGACACTCCCTTCAATTGGACATCTGACCAAGAGAAAGCTTTTAATGACTTAAAGTGAGCCTTAACCACACCTGTTAATTCTTTTCCAAACCAAATGCTTCCTTTTACAATATTCACAGATGCATCCTACACCGATTTTACATTCTTTCCCCCCTACCTACAACGCAGCACAACACGTGACACAGACCCTTATTGGCAAACTCATATGCCCCTTCACTACACCCAAAACTTTTATTTCTGACAACGGGCTGAATTAAAAAATTAGATTCTTTCAAATGTTTGTAAGTCCTTTCAAATCACTAAATGTAATACTACTGCTTACCACCCTAATTCAAATAACTTGGATGAACGCCAGAATAGAAAGATTCTTAATGTTCTTCTACACCTTAATTCTGATCTTCACCCTTCTTGGGATGAACATGCCCCCATGATTCAAGCTTGCATTAACAGTGCCATAAACAGGTCAATGTCGGAATCACCTAATTTTGTTCTCTTTAGCTCGGACAAAAGACTCCCACATTACCTTGTTTCAAAATTACCCTCCATTTATAATTTCAGTGATTATGTTAAGGTCAAAGTAGCAAACTTAGATCACTTCACTTCACTCCGTTGGATCTTGAACCTCGTGTAGATTCTGGTCCGCCAACAGTAATCCTCTCCATACCCTTCGGTCGTGTGCTGCTTCCATCCAGGTTATTTTATTTATTCCTCTTCAGTCCATCTCCGCATCCACTCCATCTATCCATCACATTCGAGGTCTCCCTCTGGGTCTTCTTCCAGGCATTCTACCCATCAAAACTTCTTCTTTTGAAAAGACTATCTAAGTTTGCCTGCTCTAGAAGCAAACTTAGATAGTCTTTTCAAAAGAACCCATAACACTACAACTCTGGCAAAGGACGATATGGCGTGTCTGCATAACAAACCAGAGAGAGATTGTTCATTTTAAATTGGAGACATTATTTACACCCCCAACCACACCCCCACCTCAAAGTTCTCCACTAAATTCACTGGATCTTTTCGTATCATTGGACATGAGTCAAATGATAAAGTCAAAGCATACAGGTTGCATCTTACAGAGGCCGTATTGCATGTCAAAAGAGTTCCCCTTGGCCTTGACATAAAGATCGTTCCATCATCAGTTGGCAACACCTCTACTATAGAGGAGCATCACAAATCCTCTCAACCTCTTCCTCCTACTCCTCTACTCCGTTACAACCTTCGTAGTTGAACCATTCCTTAATAAAATCGTATCTTGTCTAGGTGAACGGTAAAATATGTACTTCCACATTTTCTTAATATTAAGTAAATTTTTATAACAGTATTATCCTAATATGCAATTACTCAGACCTATGTAAAATTACATTATAGATAAATTTCATATATACACGTTCTTGTTCATTAAGATTCTCTGAGGATAGCAATGATAGCTGTGCCGAGCATCGGTTGTAAGACAATGCCTGTATATCTTTATGCTTATCCCTAAGTTTTTGACTTATTCAGGCTATAATTGTGCATGCATATTTGCGTGCTCATGGTGAAAAGTGATACATGGTTGCATGTTCCAATGGATGGCTATTGTGTGATCTGACCCTCGGCCAGAATGGCTGACCTCATGGCCACCTGAGCCAAGCTCCGAAATACGATCAGGAATAAGAACATAAGAATGAAGGAGACTACAAGAGACCATAAGGCCTACACTAGGCAGTTCCATGTCCATTACCACCTGTCATCCCCGTCCATAAAACTGTTTAACCGTTTCTTAAAACAATCGATAGTTTTAGCGCTCACTACATGGTTATTAAATCTATTCCATTCTTTGATCATCCTATTGGTAATCCAATTCGTACCTATTTCATTTTTAAATCTAAACTCGTTCAATTTATATCCATTACTGGGAATCCTGTCCTATTGTCTTAACACGATGACCTTGTTTGCGTCACCCTTGTTAAAGCATTTGATCCACTTGAACACTTCAATTAGATCACCCCGCACTCTGCGTCTTTCCAAAGAGTGTAAGTTAAGGTGCCTAACCATCTCTTTGTAAGGTAAATTTCTAAGCCCACGTATCATTTTGGTCATTCTCTTCTGTACTGATTCTAGTGAATTGATGTCCATTCTATAAGACGATGACCAAAACTGTACCGCATAGTCAAGGATGTGCCTAACTAACGCTAGAGTTTGATAATTACCTCTGCACTTCTGTCCTAGCAATGACACATAATGCTCTCTTAGATTTATTTTTAGCGCTAATGCACACTTTCCTGGATTTAAGGTCAAGACTCACTAGAACTCCCATTTCACCGACCATGTGAACAATTTGTTGAGATCATCCTGCAGAATCTCGGCGTCGTTTCCTGGCCTAATTTGGCGTCCTATTTTAGTGTCGTCCGCAAATCTACTAACATCAATATTAACTCCATTGTCCAAGTTCTATATGTACATAATGAACAATGGGGGGACCCAAAACTGAGCCCTAGGGAACTCTACTAGAAACACTCCCCAATTGGATTTTACACCATTTATGGCGAACCGCTGTTTTCTATCACGGATCCAAGCTTCAATTTGTTCTAACACTTTTCCCTCTATGCCATGGGCTTCGATTTCATTTAGTAGTCTGGTGGGGCAACTTGTCGAACACTTTGCTAAAGTCAAAGTAAATAACATCGTAACTATCATTGTTATCTGACGCTTTATATACGTTAGTGTAAAAATATATGAGATTAGTCACACATGACTTACCATTGGAGAATCCATGCTGTAAGTCACGAATCAAATTATGTCTCGATATGATCTCCGAGTCTATTAACTAATATTGATTCAAACATTTTACCTATTACTTATGTCAAACTGATTGGACTGTAGCTGCATATAGTCGATTTATTTATTTTATTTATTTATTCATTTACTTATTGATTTTATTTTGTTTTCTTTAACAGGAACAATGTTTGCCTGCCCCCAAGCAATAGGCGCAAAACCAGTGTCTAGCGACTTATTAGATACTTCTGTTAACAGGTCGTAGATTTCAAATTTACACTCTTAAGCACTCTCGGAAAAAATTGTCTGGACCCAAAACATAGCATGAAATATAAGGTATTCCTGTGTATATGTATATGTAAATTATAATGGGTGTTCACACTCAGCTCAATATTGTACATAAATGTAAGGAAGTGTTGGTAACCATCACATATTTTCTTCGTTGCTGGCTAAATGGCAAGAGATGACTAGACCCAACTGTCAAGCCAACAAGTTTAACAATTACCGTAAATCAAAGAACTCAGAAAAGCCTTTCTCTTGATGCCTCCAACTAATGTAGTTCAACAGCCTACATTCTTAGAAAAGTCTAGATTTCTGTAAGCGAAGCCATATTCTAGTTATTCAAATAGAGATTGGAGTTAGGATGTGGGAGGACAAATAACCCACTGAAATAACCCCTTTATCCTCATGCACCCTTGAATAGGCCCACTTTTGAAGAGTCACAATGAACCACGACCATCCCATAAGATCGCTACGGTTTAGTTCTCCCCTCGACCCATTGAAGGAAATAGCAAGTGGTCAAGGTTCCCTCAAGGACCCAAATTGAACGGGGTGCCAATGTGGTGTGACTTTCCCTTGTTGTTCTTAGTACACGGTCATTGTTGACACCATCTTTCACCATTCGTCGTCAATATCACCAAAATTATTTCTATTATCATCAATAATGGTTGTTATCAATATTATTATCCTCATTATTGTGGATCACTTGAAGAATTGTCACCTAGAAAGTCCATCTGAAGAATTGTCACCCCAGGGTAACCCACCTGAAGAACTGTCATACCAACCAATACCTGAAGAATAGTCACCCCATTCCACATCTAATCTAGCCTAATAAGAGGCTGCTTAATGTCATCAAATTATACAGTTCAAGTATCGTCACCCTGGATTGATAGTTCTTCATGTAATCATTTTTTATCGTTATCAATTATATATTATCATTGCTATCATTGCATACTGAGGAACCGCTGTGGTTCATTTATTTTTTGCGCGCGGCTGGCAACCGAAGTTAAGGAGGTCAAGCACCCAGGGTCGAGTCCTGATCACGATGTGGTGTAGATGTTCAGAGGGGCAACTATTCTACACCAAAACCAATGGCCTGTTTGCCTTGAACAAAGGCAAATATGGACAAGGAAATCCCAGTCGGCTGCGAAACATTTTCTAACACTCGAAATGTTTTGGTAAGTAAACTTGACTTTCAAAGTAAATTCTTTAGAAAAAAAAAATAATACAACAAACCTTTTTTAGTCGAATAGGATGAATCCAAGATGAAATGTACACTGTCAGAACGTTGTAAACATATTCGTTCTGCGATGACACTATTCACTCATGCACTACACTTGCTAGATAAAAAAAAAAAAAAAAATGTAATAACAAGGACTGGTCCGCCATGCACACCTTAGGGGTACGAATACGAACGTCGGCGGTTTGTGTCTGAGAGTTCATTCAGCTTCTAATTGGCTGAAAGAAATCTGAATTCCTTGACGGAAAGCAACACGCCTCCTGATTGGCTGAGAGAGTTACAAACTTTCCTGATGGGCTTAAAGCACCACTCGAGTGGAACTTTTCGGTTCAATTGTGCTATTGCCAGGCTATTCTTTCTGTCTCCTGGCGATTTAATTCAGCTGAGGGGATGAGGGAACCCCTAGATTCTAACGGATTGAAAACCAAATCAGGATGACGCGTATTTGCTCACCTAAGGACTGCACCAGTAGATATTCATAGAATTACAAATGTATTTATTTCACTTGTATAATTTACGTAAAAGTGAAACTGTTCTGTCGCACGAATTTCATTTCACACATTGTATATCCTCATTCGTATCTAAAACACTTTTCGTCATGTCTATGCAAATGTTAAGTATCAGAGATTCTAATGACTGGAGCCAGCAATTTGGGCAAATCAGATTTTTATTGTAAGGGGTTGGCAATTAGTGAAATATCAATAAGGAGTTTCACAGTAAACTTCGGTGCAGGATTTCCGAGTGAGTCTTGACAAAACATGTACCAAAGTCATTCATTGTACATGTCATTCTATATTTTTACTAAGTTACTGAATTAAAAAAAAAAAAAGAAAAAAAAAAGGCGTTGTGGCTGTTAATAACAAACCTTGCCCCTAGTCAGACTCCTAGATCTCAAACCACCCAACACTTAGGCCCTTTTCACACTAGTGGTTTGAACAGCGCTGAAACCACGGCGGTATCGCATAGTCTAGGAATACCAGAGCGGTTGTGTGTGAACGCTTCTATTGACTTACAATGTAATTAAACCGCCGTGGTTGAAATCCCCCATCTCTCCACGTTTTCTTAGAACACTGTGGTGGACAAGACTACTATCACTGTGTTTCTCCTACGTCTCGAAAAAGGGCAATAAAAAGGGATGAAATGAAAGGACTAGAGAATCTTTAATTTCGTATTTTCCTTCCAAAGTCAATGCAAAAATTATTTTACGACTCAGTCAGCCCCTTTCTAAGAGTAATTAAGGCGTTTGTATTTCTA
>NC_134783.1:3037500-3042500 GCF_046742065.1 Oratosquilla oratoria
AGGAGTCGGAGCACTTGGTATGTAATGCCGTCATCCCCGGGGGCAGAAGTTTTTGTATTAGTCATGGCTAGTCGTAATTCATTCTCCGTAATCGGGACGTCGTCTTCTTCATCTGGGTGGAGATTACGGGTGTTGCGACGAGAGGAGAGTGCCTCTTGGATATGCGTAGGAAGATTGTTAGTCTGTGACTGTGACGACCATAAAGTAATGAGGTCCTGGGCGTAGGCGTCTGGACTGTGATGGAGGGCGCTGGGAGGTTGCTTCTTAATTAACGACCCTTTTTACAAGGCGCCACATGGTCGCGATACTAGTCTGGTGATTTATGGAATCAGTGTATTTCTGCCAAGACTCTGTGTAGGCACAGTTCTGGAGGGCGACCATATTATCCCGTGCTATTTGGTACTGATGTAAAGAATCAGGTGTGGGTTGCGTCTGAAATGTATGACCAGTAGTCTGTGTAGCTCTCTCCGCTTGGATAATACGGTGGTCCAACGTCCATGAGTGAGGTACAGGGCGGCGTGGTAGGTGAGCTTTGGTTACATAGCGGCTGTAGAAGTCGTGTGTGGTACTCACTAAGGACGTGTATAGTGCGTCGGGGGATAGGAAGTCAAATGTGGGAAGGAGACTAGAGATGTACGAAATATACGTAGGGCAATATTTAGGAAGAATGGATATACGGGTCCGGTGATGAGGAGTTGGAATCCGAGATGGTATGGAGTAGTATAAACTACGAGCAATATGGTCGGAGAAGAGAGAAGGAATTGCTTGACAGGCGACACGGGATGGCACGAGGCCAGACGTGATGATGTGGTCAACTGTGCCTCCACGTGCATGTGTGGCTCCACCAGTTTCCCATCGTGCGAGTCGGTGCCGATGTATGTAGTTGAGTAGAGGGATTCCACTACGGTTGAAATCCCCCATATAAATCATTCCACGATTTGTAGGTACTGGGATGGCAACAAGATTAATAACACCAGGGGCAGAGTATACGTTGTAAAGTCGAAGTTTACCATTGCCCACAGTGACTTCAATTAACTGAAAGGTCATAGTAGTATCCCTGGAGCATCGAAGGAGCTTGTGTGGCATGGATGCGTGGACGTAAGAAATGAGGCCATTCTTGGCTGGATGTATGTACGAGACATAGCCAGACAGCGTAGGTGCTGTGTCGCATGGCTGAGCACCACCGGGAAAGGCTTCTTGAATAAATATTATCTGGGGGTGATGGCGATGGACATATGCCTTGAGTGCAGTGAGTTTCGTGTTATGGCGTATTCCGAAAGCACTCCAGGAGATGACGTGAAGCGATACGAGATCAGAGAATCTTATTACTATATGCTTTGCGAGAGACGGATGAGGTTGGTGTTTGAATGTGGGCGCTGCCAGGCGAAGCATGGGTAGAGGAGTTCAAAGGCGACGAGAGCTTCTCTAGATGGGAGGCAACTGTATCAAGTCGCTCTGTAAGGGCTGTGACAGAGGTGATAACAACTTTGTGAGATTCAACTAGACTGGGAAGTGTGGTTGCTGTGGTAGCCTGTTGGTTAACTAAACTTTCGATACGGGCATCTATGGCATCGAATCGCTTCGTGAGGGCTGAACAGCGGGATTCGAGAGATGCAACAGCTTGGCGAAGAGCTTGTACTTCAGCAGAGTCCGTGGTGCTGGGCGTCGTGAGAGAGGTGGCTGGAAGTGGTGGTGGTAGTGATGATAGTGGTGGTCCAAGTCTTTGGGAAGTGGCCGTGGGTGTTCGCTTAGTACAGCCATGCCAAACGTTGACCCCTGGTTTATGGCATCGGGGGCACTTCCATCGGGATGTGTCTGGTGGTGGGGATATGGAAGGTTCTGAGGTAGATGCGGAGTCGTCGGACGTGGTGGGTGGAGTGGGTGGGCGGTGAGGGCAGGAACGAGTGTCATGATTCTCCGCGCACCAGGCACACTTTGCGGGAGCGGAGCAGTATCTTGAGATATGTTTGAAGCCCCAGCATTTATAGCACCATGGAATTTCATCTTTCATTTTGCGAAGCTCACAGGGAGGGAGGAAAGGTAGGAAGGGGAACTCTAAGGTAGGTGGTGGTGGTTCAAGTAGGCTCCACGTGATGACTAGTCGGTTGATTGGCGTCCCATTTTTGACGAATCTGCGAGCTGTATGTATCCCTGGATATTCCTTGGCATGAGAGGCATCGATGCTGACAGGGTATCGAGTGAGGAGGTATGTAGGGAGTTTACGTGGTCTTTCCGTGGAGTCCTGGATGACTAGGCGTAAAGATAATATTTCCCCACTCGTGATACTTTTAATGATGTCTTGTCGTTGCCTTGAAACATAGACGAAACGAGATGTAATAGCTGACATCTTCACCTCAGCCAGCTCACGATCGAGACGGAAAGACTTGGCAACGTTGGAGAGCCACCGAAGTTTCACGTCACAGCTTGAGTTGTCAGGGAAAGTTAATTTGACATATTTCTCTCTGGGAGCAAAGGCAGGAGCCTGTGACGGCGAAGTATAGGACGAGATTGGGGAGGTAGGGGTGGGAGATGGTGTGATATCATAAGCTTGTGGCTCTGCCATTGGATTCTTCTTCGATGATTTAGTAGCAGGAGAAGGTGGTGGGCTGCTATTATTGGAGACTTCATTTAGAGTGCGTTTAGCGGGGGTAAATGGTCGTGGTGCAGAGTTGAGAGATGCAGGAGAATTTCCTTGAGCGTGATGGTTGTAAGTCGTAAGTGGGGGCCATATGCTAATTAGATCTTCATCGTCACTCATAGCGAGATCGGCTTCAACGATGGCAATAGCCTGTGGCCCTGAGTAGTCCATGATTACCACACGTTAAGATTATTCACAGGAGTTCAGGATTTATGAGGCAGTATGCGGGGAGAGCGATTCATCCATGTCGTCACAAACCTCTTACTGCGCATGCGCAGACTTGGCCACCCCTGACCAGGAAGGTCGGAGGGATAATGTTTTCACAGCTATAGACTAAATTAGTTAATGTTCACACACCGTGATCACAAAAAATGGTAGAGGTGGTCTTATAATATCTCACAGCGCACAACGAAGGGTTGGAACACAATAACACTGCCGGAATTCTAACAAAGAGCACGGAGCTCAAAACTGTAGGACCGGTCACACGCCATATTTGTTTTCCTTTAGAGAGAGAGAGAGAGCGAGAGAGAGAGAGAGAGAGAGAGAGAGAGAGAGAGAGAGAGAGAGAGAGAGAGAGAGAGAGAGAGAGAGAGAGACAGACAGACAGACAGACAGACAGACAGACAGAGAGAGACAGAGAGAGAGAGAGAGACAGACAGACAGAGAGAGAGAGAGAGAGAGAGAGAGAGAGAGAGAGAGAGAGAGAGAGAGAGAGAGAGAGAGAGAGAGAGAGAGAGAGAGAGAGAGAGAGAGAGAGAGAGAGAGAGACAGACAGACAGACAGACAGACAGACAGACAGACAGACAGACAGACAGACAGAGACAGACAGACAGACAGACAGACAGACAGACAGACAGACAGACAGACAGACAGACAGACAGACAGAGAGAGAGAGAGATCTTCTTTGCTTTCTCCGAAAGGAAATATTGTTGAGAATATGTTCTATTTAGAAGTATTGCCCTGCCGACTGAGTAGCCTGAGGGAATGGGAAGAAAGGATAATTGATGCATGAAAATGAGGTATTGTGGTCATGTTCCATGAGCTTATGTCTGATATGATAAAGGATTTTATTTTTATTTCTTATCTAGTATTTACTTCTAAAAATCATAATGCAGAATCTCCTGGGCTGGGAGGTGAAATTCACTACCAATGTAATAATTACGATAAAATGCACATAGACGCAAACTGTAGAAAACTTCACACGACGATAATTTCGTCACGTAAAGGATGAACTACCGATCTATTTCCCATTTTCTATTTACCCACCTGGTAGGAGTCTCAGCCGACAAGGGTAAAATTAGAGTAATTGCTTTACGTATTATTAATAGGTTGTCCCTCCCTAATTCGATATATTGCAATCTGTAGTAATATGATTTGCCATATTAACCACGAAACCCAATATATGTGGTCTGTTATCGTTCATTATGTACTACCGGAAAGCATAGAACCACTAAATTCAATCGATGATTCGAATTTTTATTTTACGATAAAACTCAAATTACCTTTAATAATAAATCTAAAGACCATAGTGAATGACGGCATTTCGAAATGTTACCCAAGATAAAATTCACTTCTTTTGGTTTCTTTCTAAATTAAACCGAAAGTTTACTTATTCGGGAAGCATATTTACGTTCCATGCTCCCAGATTTCACGGACGTCGGAAAACCAATTCCCAGTGAGCAGTCATTCTTCACACCTACGGACAGTAAGATTGCTCATCCTACTACACTGGTGAATGCCTTCCCCGCATTCCCAGTCCATTTGTACCAGTCCTTGATGTAACCATCACGAATTTCTGCATAGAGAAGGACGAGGCGGCAGAAAATTTCCAATCAAATATTGAAGAATCCGATGGATGGAAGACTCGAGTTAACCCGTGTATCTACCCTCTTACCCCGGAGTTAGCGCGAACAACGTACTACGCTTTCAAGGTAAGAGGTGTCGTCATTTAATCAATATAAAAGTCAACGGTGTCTAGACTATTGAACTTACAAAAAACTTAGCCCTGTCAATTCTTTGGCCATATTGAAATTACATAGGTCACCTTATTTGTTCTTAATACTTAACTGGTGATTGTCGTGACTTGACGAGTAGCCCGTTTTAGATGGTCATATTTTCCGTTTCCTCCCAGGTCGTTTCTTACCAGCGGAGATTCAACGTCAGCCCCAAGATCCCGGCGCGGCGTTATCCTTACGGATATCCTGCATAAATTAACATTTGCTTGTCGGACCCACATGTATAAATAAACATAAACTCGTATCAAATCTTTAGACATAAAGATCTTAGTTTTACCTAACCCAAATTTCTATAGCAAATTCAAGAATTACATAAGAAGGGAAATAAAACTGTCAAATTTGTATAC
>NC_134783.1:3050000-3065000 GCF_046742065.1 Oratosquilla oratoria
GCGCTATTTGGTTGGTTCCTAAGCCTAGCCGATCGCCTAAGGCATGACATTTTATCCTCTGCGGGGATATTTTGAACCTTTATGGGTGTTCTCTGATCTGGTGGTTGTATTTTGGTGAACAAATGTCTCCTACGTGTAGGGTTCATGCTGGGGAGGAGAGAGAAATCATTTGTTTGTCCATTAATAATGGGTTGTACATTTTTTATGATTACAGCCTCCAAAATGGTCAAACGTTGGAGGTTCTTCTCCTCTGCGACAATTTTTGTGTTGTGTACCATGGTTTCCCTGTCGAGATGGCGTCTGTGGTGGGTCCAAATGTGTTGTTTCGGTCCTCCTTGTTGTAGGTGAAGGGTGATTCTTCTGGACAGGGTGGTAGTTGTCCTTCCCACGTAGGTAGATAGGGGCGTACAGTCCTCCTCTGGGCAGGTGAATTTATATACTACGTGGGATTGACGTATACCATGAGGTTTTGGGGCCGTGTGATTTCTTAAGATTAGGGAAGATGTTTTCTTGTTCCTGTAATAAATGATGAGTGATAATTTGTCACGTTCTTTCGTGGGGGTCACATTTCTTTTAATGATGTCTTTTAATATTTTCTCATCCTCTTTATATTTATTGGACATCTGGGACTTATAGAATATACGGTGTGTAGTTCTTTTATGTTCTGTGGTAGTGTGATGAGGTTCTTGGTACCAGGTGTCAATAACTCTTCTGAGTGTAGATTGTACTTCGTTGTTGGAGTAACCATTATTAATTAGAAGTTGGTGGACTCTGTCTATCTCCTTCTGGGTGTCTGACCAAGAATAACAATGGCTAAGGGCTCTTAAAAGTTAGCTATATATACAGGGTGGGGCGCGGAAACTTCCCGATTTGGGGATTGAATTATATAAAGTGTTTACACTTCACAATTCTTTATTCTACTTTTATGTCTGTCACACAACATGGGAGATTTACTTTTACACAGTTCTAAAAACAATATCTTTTAAATGTCCACCTCCATTGTCAATACACTGATTCAGACGATTTCGGAAGCTTTGGTCTACTCTCTCTAGCATGGTGAGCAGTATATTGGCTATTTGAGTGCGGATGGCATTCTGTAGGTCTTCCAGGGTCTGTGGACGGTCGTTATAAACCAGAGATTTGAGATAATCCCACAGGAAATAATCACAGGGGGCTAAATCAGGCGAGCGCGCTGGCCAGTTTAAATCGCCTCTCAGGGAAATCAGCGCGCTCGCCTGATTTAGGCCCCTATGATTATTTCCTGTGGGGTTATCTCAAATCCATGGTTTATAACGACCGTCCATAGACCATGGAAGACCTACAGAATGCCATCCGCACTGAAATAGCCAATATACCGCTCACCATGCTAGAGAGAGTAGACCAAAGCTTCCGAAATCGTCTGAATCAGTGTATTGACAATGGAGGTGGACATTTAAAAGATATTGTTTTTAGAACTGTGTAAAAGTAAATCTCCCATGTTGTGTGACAGACATAAAAGTAGATTAAAGAATTGTAAAGTGTAAACACTTTATAATTCAATCCCCAAATCGGGAAGTTTCCGCGCCCCACCCTGTGTATATATATATATATATATATATATATATATATATATATATATATATATTTACATATATATATATACTTTAGGGTCTATATGAGGCGCCCCTACGGACTAGACCCACACATCATTTTGTCTATGATAGAGGAAAACTCTGTTCATAGAGAAATGATGACACTTTTATACTACGACTGTCCCTCCGTTATATTGTCCCCCAACCCCTTGTTTGCTGTCCTGTACTATTTCTCTGAGTATTCATTTTCTGTGGTGGGGGAATTCTCTGTGGTGGGGGAAAAGAATACTGCCACCAAGTATTTCCACTTAGATCGTAATTGGCGAGAAGAAAGGGATGGGGATTGGGACTAGGCATCCTTCTCCTTGTAGCCCCACAGGGGACATTCCTAAAAGAAAAAGTAAAGGCATAAGAGGGTCTGGGAGTTTTCCGACCAGCATCCAAAGGTTTGGGTCTTTTAATGTGCGTGGATGTGATACAGATGAGAGTAAAAGGGAAGAGATAGGTAGTATGTTTGTGAGAAGAAAGATGGATGTGTTGGCTTTGAGTGAAACTAAGTTGAAAGGGAAAGGTGAGTGTAAGTTTGGGAGTGTAAGTGGGAGGCTATCAGGAGTGAAGACAGGGCGAGGGAGGGAAGGGGTGGCTATTCCAGTAAGTGAAGAGATAGGTAAACGTGTAGTGGAGTGGAAGGAGGTTTCCTCAAGGATAACGTGGATGAAGATGAAACTGGGAAAGGAGATGTGGGTCTTTGTAAGTGCATATGGGCCTGGCAGTCAGAAGAGTGTAGAAGAAAGGGAGGCATTTTGGATAGATTTAGATGAGTGCATAGAGGATTTAGGGAGAAATGTCAATGTAATAGTACTGGGAGACCTTAATGCTAGGGTAGGAAATGGTACAATTGATGGAGTGGTTGGGAAATGTGGAGTTCCACAAAAGAATCGTAGTGGAGAGTTGATGGTGGAAATGTGTCTTGAAAGAGAGTTGATGATAGCAAATACAGTGTTTCGGAAGAAAGGTAAGCATAAGTACACATGGGAGAGGGTGGTGGATGGAAGGGTGGTAGATAGAGCGTTGATGGATTATGTAGTGGTAAATAGGATTATGATAGGATGAGTTAAGGATGTACATGTGCTAAGGGGAGAGGGCGGGGGAATATCAGATAATTTTTTGGTTGAAGGTAAGTTGAGAGTGGAGGATAGATGGAGAAAGAGGAAAGGGGCAAAAGGTAGGGAGGTTCTTAGAGTGAACTCTTTAAATGAAAAGGAAAAGGAGAAGGAGTACAAGAAGAAGCTGAAGGAGGAGTGGGAGGGAGTGAAGGATAGAGTAGAGCTAGGTATTGAGGAGGAATGGGGATGGTTCAAGGAGGGACTCACAAAGTGTGCAAGAATGGTGTGTGGAACAAGAAGGACAGGAGGAAATAGAAGGAAAGGTAGTGAATGGTGGGATGAGGAAACAAAGAAGGTTGTAGAAGAGAAGAAGCGAGCTTTCACAGTTTGGTTACAAAATAAGACGAGGGAGTCATATGAGAGGTACAAAGAAAAGAAAAGAGAAGTAAAGCAAAAGGTAAAGGAGGCAAAGAGGAGAGCAGATGTGAAATGGGGTAAGAGTATGACAGAAAATTTTGAAGGTAATAAAAAGATGTTTTGGAAAGAAATTAGGAGAGGAAGAGGAGGAGAATCAAGTAGAGAAGAAAAGGTAAAAGGTGCAGTTGGAGAGATGATAATGGAAGAGAAAGCAGTAGGGGAAAGATGGGCAGAATATTTTAGGGAGTTGCTAAATGTGAAGGAGGATAGGGAGGGAAAGATAGCTGCAGTGGGAAATGCGAAGAAAATGACCGTGATGAGTGAGGAAAATGGAGGAGAAATAAGGAAGGATGAAGTGAAGACAGTTGTTAAGATGATGAAAGCAGGTAAGGCACCTGGTCTGGATGGATGCCATGCAGAATGTCTAAAGAAAGGAGGTACAGTGATGGTGGACTGGCTGGTGACGTTATTTAATGTTTGCTGGAGAGAGGGTAGAGTGCCGGAGGACTGGAGGAGTGCCTGTATTGTTCCACTTTACAAGGGAAAAGGGGACAAGTGTGAATGTAGTAGTTTCAGAGGGATTAGCTTGTTAAGTGTAGTTGGGAAGGCTTATGGGAGGATCTTGATTGAGAGGATTAGGAGAGGAACAGAGGGAGTAATTGGTGAGGAACAGTGTGGATTTAGGACGGGTAGAGGTTGTGTAGATCAGATCTTTGTGGTAAGACAGATAAGTGAGAAAGCTATAGGAAAAGGGGAATGATGTTTTTGGGGCTTTTATGGATCTGAAAAAGGCTTACGACAGGGTAGACAGAAAGGTACTGTGGGAGGTACTGCAGATATACGGGATAGGAGGAAAGCTTCTAGGAGCTGTCAAGAGTTTTTATGAGAGTAGTAGAGCTTGTGTCAGGATTAGAAATGGAGAGAGTGAGTGGTTCGAGGTAAAGGTGGGACTTCGTCAAGGATGCGTTATGTCGCCCTGGCTGTTCAAATTATACATGAATGGGGTAGTACGAGAGGTGAATGCAAGGGTAGTGGGTCAGGGATTGGAGATGGTTAAAGAAAATGGAGAAAAGTGGGAGATGAGCCAGCTGTTGTTTGCGGACGACACTGCGCTTGTGACAGGATCGGAGTAGGGATTGAGGAAGTTGGTGACAGAGTTTGGGAGAGCATGTGATAGAAGAAAGCTAAAGAAAAATGTGGGTAAAAGAAGGGTGATGAGATGTACAAAGGGTGAAAGTGGCAGTAGACTGGAAGTGAGCATAAAGGAAGAGCGACTGGAGGAAATGGATAGTTTTAGATACTTGGGTGCAAATGTGGCAGGAAAAGGTGGAGTGAAGGTGGAGGTAGAATGTAGATTAAGAGAAGCAAGTAAATGCCTTGGTGGATTGAAGAGTGTAATCAGGAATAGACATTTGGGAATGGATGCTATGAGGAGACTATATGAAGGAGTGATTGTGCCAACAGCACTGTATGGGGCAGAAACATGGAACATAAGAGAGGAAGAGAGAAGGAGTTTGAATGTGTTTGAGATGAGGTGTCTGAGAAGTATGATGGGGGTTACTAGGCTAGATAGAGTGAGAAATGAGGAGGTGAGGAGGAGAACAGGGGTGGAAAGGGAGTTGAGAGATAGGGTTGATGAAAGAGTATTAGGATGGTTTGTACACATGGAAAGAATGGTTGAAGAAAGACTGGTAAAGGAGGTATGGAAGGAAGATGTGGTGGGAGTGAACATGAGGTGACGTCCTAGGATGAGGTGGATGGATGGGGTGAAGGGGGCTTTGGGGAAGAGGGGAATGTCTGTTGAGGAAGAACGGGAGAGGACAGAAGACAGGGGTAAATGGAAAATGGTTGTATATGGATGATCTTGTGACGCGACACTTGCCCTCCAAGAATGGCTTCCCAGACCCCCGACCCTAAGTAGATACCTTTTTCCCACTTCGGCCTACCCTCTCCAGTTTTCTTCCTTTCACTCTGAAGTTCCTCCATGCTACCTTGCCCCAACTTTTTATCATGATTTATTCTTTTAATACTATTTGTTACTTTTTATTTTCAACACTATTATTATTATCATTGTTATTATAACTATTATCTATTTATCATTACTATCATCATATTTATAATTTCATCATTACATTTTTATTATTACCATCATTATTATTATTACTTTCATTATCTTTATTATTATTTTTGTTATTATTATTGTTACTATTATTATTTAAATATTTAATTTTTCGTTTTTATTATCATTGTTATCACTATCATTGTCATAATTACTATTAATATTTTTTATTTCTTGGTTATTAGTATTATAATAATAATTTTTATTATTTTTTTATTTATTTTTATTATTATTATTATTACTTTTATTTTATTCTATTGTTATTATTTTCATTATTATTATTATTACTTCTACTGTATTGCTATTATCATTTTTGTTATTATTGTTAATATTATTATTTAAATATTTATCTTCATTGTTATCATTACTATTGTTACATTCTCTATTAATAATTTCTTTGTTATTAGTGTTATCATATTTAATTGTACAAATTTCTTCATTGTTACGTTAGCCACAATGTGATGTTCACATTCGTCACCAACTATGGTAACTCGGAGAGGTGGTGAGGTCCACCCCATGTATATAATGCCCACAGCCCGTTTGTACACATATTCCTTTGAAAAAGCATACCTGCGAAACTAGTCAGGAATAAACTCAAGACTAAGACTCCTGTGTTTCCTATTCCACTTACATCAACCTGTCAGAATGTCTCAACATATATATATATATATATATATATATATATATATATCTGGGAAGGTGGAAGAGTATGGCATGGTTCTAGGGCCGAGTTTGCTCCTGTCCAGTTTCACTTGGGGCTTCTTCAGAGGAATTATTCTCCTAGATGACGCTATCGGTATATATAGCAGACCCGACACCACAATCCCATCATCTAGGTAGGTGGGTGGACGGATACCTCTAAATGAATATATAATTAATTTATTAATCTACCGAAAATAAATTAATTTAAAATAAAACGCGTTTCCTAAATCATGTATGAAATGTGTAAAAGTATATAAAACTGAAGTGAGTGTAGAATGTGAGTGTGGAACCTACCGGACAAAAGATCATCGTATATTTCTCCACCGATCTACGTCGGCGCCGTGTTTGTGCTGCTTCTAATAGCTGTGTATTTCGTTATGTATTTTGACCATTTTATGTCCCCTTCTTTTTGGTTCATGTTGTCTTCGGTAGCTATGTATAGGGCCTCAGTTACCTTTCTCTGTCTCCTTGTTAGGCCTTTTCTTAATGCTTTTGCCTCTTAGCAGTTCATTTTTCTACAGTTTTACTCATTTCATACATGATTTGGGAAACGCATTTTATTTCAATTTAATCTATTTTTGGTAGATCAATGAATTTATTATTTCTATTCATTTACTAGTCTCTGTTCACCCACCCGCGTCCCCTGCCTAGTTGTTGGGATTGTGGTGTCGGGCCTGCTATGTATACCACTAGCGTCATCCAGGAGTATCATTCTTCTGAAGAAGCTCTAAGTTAAACCGGTCAGGATTAAGCTCGACCCTAGAGCCATGTCTTACTTTTCCACCTTCCTCAAACCTGTCACAATGTGGGAGCCGTCACGTAGTGTATGGGATCCACCCGAGGATCTACGCAGACTCGTGTTGAAACAGTAGAGCAATAGGGATCAATGATAGGATATCGCAATTATGCACACAATTGGGATACTACTTTCTTGATCCTTGGTACCTCTTTTTCAGGCGTCATGAATTTTACGTTTCTGATGGAATCTATCTACCCACAGAGGCAAAGATGTTCTTACAAACCTCATTGTGGGAGTTTGTAATGAACTAGTTCCTTTTTGGGGGTAGAAACCCAAAGGGAATAGGATATAGAGTGTACTTGGAAAAACAGAGTAGAGTATAGCATTAATGTAGAGCAATGTGCCAGTATAGGGCAAAATATAATTTTAGGATATAATATCGGTAGTGGACGAAATGTTACATTAGGATGTAATGTCAAAGGACAAAATGTCACGATGGGATGTAATGACAGTGGAGGACAAAATATCACGATTGAATGTAATGATAGTGGAAGACAAAATATCACGATGGGATGTAATGATAATGGAGGAGAAAATATCACGGTAGGACATAATGTCAATGGAGGACAAAATATAATTTTAGGAAGGGATGCCAGACAGAATGTCAATGAAGGCCAAAATATCACGACGGGATGTAATGACAGTGAAAGACAAAAGATCACGATGGGATGTAATTATAGTGGAGGAAAAATATCACGGTAGAATATAATGTCACTGGAGGACAAAATATAATTTTAGGAAGGGATGCCGGACATAATGTGAATGGACGACGGGAGGCCGGTGTGAATCGCGGTGACGTAGGGGAACAAAGTGTACAAAAGAGATCGGATGACCGTGAGCGACCAGGTGTTCGTGATGGGGGAAATGTTAATTTTGATGGGAGAGATGTTAATGAGGCATTGAATGTCAATGAAGGATCATATAATAATATAGAACAAGGTGTTAATAAAAACAAAATTGTAATGTAAGACATGATATTGAAACTCAAAACGTGTCAAAAAGAAACAATCACGAGTTTCTTAAAACCATGTACTTTAATGCTCGTAGTATCAGGAACAAATTTCAAGAAATACAGGCGTATATCAAAAACAAAAATATCAATATGAAGCTGAATTTAATATTGGGGGATTTAAACACTTTCATCAAGATAGAAACCACAAGAAAGGTGGGGGTGTTCTGTTGTACGTGAAAAACAATGTCCGTGCTTGTGTTTTGGAGAAAGTGAAACAGGATGCATATGATAGTTTGTGGGTTGAGTTAAACCAAACAAATAGACAAAAAATTATTGTAGGTGTTATATTTAGGCCAATTACATTATCATTAGCAGACGACAAACTGTTATTTCAAGAACTGTCTAGTTTCTGCAACCGAGATTTATTGATAATGGGTGATTTCAATTTTACTGGCATTGATTGGATGGCCCTTGAACATGGCCATATAGGTAGTCGCTTGATTGATTTTCTTGGTGACAATTACTTAGTTCAGCATATAAAAGAGCCCACAAGATATGGAAACTTAGTCGATCTATTGATCACCAGCCGCGAAAGCATGGTAACTGATGTAGAAGTCGGTAAAACTGTTGCAAATAGTTATCACAACTTAGTTAGATTCAAGCTCCTGAAAAAAAAAAATAGGATAGATACTTGTGTTTCTAAAATACCCGATTTCAGTAAAGCTCAGTTCATAGGACTACGTCAGGAGCTTCAGCTTACAGATTGGGAGGCAATATTAAGCGAAAGACCTGTAGATCAGATGTGGGAAATAATTCAAAATACGCTTAATTTGATGATTCATACTTACATTCCTTTTAAGGACAGACGTCCCCCAAATCAGGCTCGCCCAAAATGGCTCCACAAAGAAACTGAAAAAAGTATTGCTAAAAAGAGACAGGCTTATAAGAAATATAAGTACTCGGGTGCATCTAATAACTATGAAAGTTATATATCAATACTACGACTATCCCTCCGTTATGCTGTCCCCTAACCCCTTGTTACTGTCCTGTACCATTTCTCTGAATATTCATTTCCTTTTTTCGCCAATCCTGTGGTGGGGGAAGAGAATACTACCACCAAGTCTTTCCATTTGAGTCGTAAAAGGCGACAAAAAACCGGAACGGAGGATAGGATTTGGAGTCCTACTACTTGTAGCCCCAAAAGGGGAATCTCCTAAAAAAAAAGAAGAAAAGGCATAAGAGGGTCTGGGAGTTTTCCAACCAAAACCCTAAGGTTTGGGTCTTTTAATGTGCGAAGATGTGGTACAGATGAGAGTTAAAGGGAAGAGATAGGCAGTATGTTTGTGAGAAGAAGGATGGATGTGCTGGCTTTGAGTGAAACTAAAATGAAAGAAAAGGGCAACTGTGAGTTTGGGATTGTAGCTGGGAGGTACTCAGGAGTGAAGAGGGAACGAGGGAGAGAAGGGATGGCTATACTAGTAAGTGAAGAGATAAGTAAGTGGGTAGTGGAGTGGAAGGAGGTTTCATCAAGGTTGATGTGGATGAAGGTGAAGCTGGAAAGGGAGATGTGGGTTTTTGTAAATGCGTATGGACCTGGTAGTGAGAAAAGCGTAGAGGAAAGGGAGGCTTTTTGGGTAGATATAAATGAGTGCATAGAGGAAGGTGGGCAGAGTATTTTAGGGAGTTGCTAAATGTGAAGGAGGAAAGGTAGTTGCAGTGGGAAGCGCTAGGAAATTGAGAGTAATGAGTGAGGAAAATGAAGGAGAAATAGGGAAGGATGAAGTGAAAGCAGCCGTAAAGATGATGAAAGCAGGTAAGGCACCTGGTCTGGATGGATGCCATGCAGAATATCTGAAGAAAGGAGGTACAGTTGTGGTGGACTTTATGGTGAGGTTATTTAATGGTTGTTTAAAAGAGGGTGGAGTGCCGGAGGACTGGAGGCGTGTCTGTATAGTTCCGCTTTGCAAGGGAAAAGGGGACAAGTGTGAGTGTAGTTAGTTTCAGAGGGATCAGCTTGTTGAGTGTAGTTGGGAAGGCTTATGGGAGGGTCTTGATTGAGAGGATTAGGAGAGGAACAGAGGGAGTAATTGGTGAGGAACAGTGTGGGTTTAGGAGAGGTAAGGTTTGTGTAGATCAGATTTTTGTGGTAAGACAGATATGTGAGAAAGCTATAGGAAGAGGTAAGGATGTTTTTAGGGATTTTATGGATCTGGAAAAGGCTTACGACAGGGTAGACAGGAAGGCACTGTGGGAGGTACTGCAGATATATGGGATAGGAGGAAAAATGTTAATAGCAGTCAAGAGTTTTTACGAGAGTAGTAGAGCTTGTGTTAGGATTAGAAATGGAGAGAGTGAATGGTTTGAGGTAAAGGTGGGACTTCGTCAGGGGTGTGTTATATCGCCCTGGCTGTTCAATCTTTACATGGATGGGGTGATGCGAGAGGTGAATACAAGGGTAGTGGGCCTCTCTTCGTAAGGCAAATTTCTGAGTCCATGTATCATTTTGGTCATTCTTCTCTGTACTGATTTTAGTGAATTAATGTCCATTCTGTAGGACGGAGACCAAAACTGTACCACATAGTCAAGGATGGGTCTAACTATCGCTAGATAGAGTTTAATAATTATTTAGATAAACATCTAAGCAAGATGCTGTAGTGATTTTAATTTATTTCATATTATTTGTTTGTTGTTTTGTTATCATTTGTCTGTTTGATTTTCATTTATTATTAGTTATATGTCAATTTATTATTTTTTACTATTTACCTGTTTGTTTATTATTTATTATTATTATTATCTTTTTTTCGCATCCGACCTAGATATGGACCAAAAGGTCTCCTGTCGGCATGCTCCGCCTTTGTAATCCTTTGTACAAGGGGAGAGAGTGACAGTAGGCTGGAAGTGAGCATTAAGGGTGAGAAACTGGAGAAAGTGGATAGTTTCAGATACTTGGGTGCAAATGTGACAGGAAAGCGAGGAGTGGGGGTGGAGGTAGAATGTAGATTGAGAGAAGTGAGTAAATGCCTTGGTGGATTAAAATGTGTAATGAGAAATAGACATCTGGGAATGGATGCTAAGAGGAGGTTATATGAAGGAGTGATTGTACCAACAGCAATGTACGGGGAAGAAACATGGAACATGAGAGAGGAAGAGAGAAGGAGTTTGAATGTGTTTGAGATGAAATGTCTGAGAAGTATGATAGGGGTTACTAGGCTAGATAGAGTGAGAAATGAGGAGGTGAGGAGGAGAACAGGGGTGGAAAAGGAGCTGGGAGATAGGGTTGATGAAAGAGTATTAGGATGGTTTAGACACATGGAAAGAATGAGTGAAGAAAGATTAGTAAAAGAAGTGTGGAAGGCGGAGGTGGAAGAAGTGAATATGAGGGGGCGTCCTAGGATGAGATGGATGGATGGGGTGAAAGGGGCTTTACAAAAGAGAGGAATGTCTGTGGAGGAAGGACGGGAGAGGACAGAAGATAGGGGTGAATGGAGGAGGGTTGTGTATAGATGAGGCTGTGATGCATGAGGGGGAGTGGTTGGGGGATGGGAGGGGGGGTGAGGAAGTATGTATGAGAAAAAATATGACGCAGCCCAAAGTGATTTCTCCCCGTCTTCTCCTTTCCTGCATGAGGGGACGGAGAGGGAGGGGTCGCCGAATTTATGAAGCGGCCTAGCTGTGGATGTGCCGTATCTTGCTACACTGCTTCTGACCCAGGGCAATGGACAGGATGCAGGGATGACCCGTCATCCAGAAGGTGCCAAGATAGGAGGGAGAGAGGAGGGTGGAGGGGAGTGGAATATATGGGAAGTAAAATGGGTGGGAATGATTTCTATGCCCTTTTCTTTTTGGCTACCCCCCTTGTATGGGGGAAAAAGCCTTTGGTATATGTATATATATATGTATATATATATATATATATATAAATATATGTATATGTATATATATGTATATATATATTTATATATATGTATATATATATGTATATGTATGTATATATATATATAATACACATATATATATATATATATATATATTTATATATACATATATATATACATACATATGTATATATATGTATATATATATATACATATATACATATTATACGTATGTATATATATATATATATATATATATATATGTATGCGAACACACATGTATCTATACACATATATACCGTATATTTACTGATATATTGCAGACCTTGAGTTGGTTAAAATACGTGAACTTGTGAATGTTGAAGAAGCTGCATTTGAAGATGCATCTTTTATTCCCTTTTATATTTTCCTTTTTTTTTTTTTAATAAACAACGCACACACACCCTCTTTGCACCCCCACCCCCCCCAAAAAAAAATCTTCCTTTCAAAAGGAACAAATGCCTGTCGCACGTTCTTGCAGGGCTGGAACACATCGCGGACCCCTTTACCAGGCACATAAAATAAAGAACGCAGCCTCTTAGTTTCGAAAATAAGCTCGTTGGTGGACCCAAGAGCGATTGTCTTAGTCCCTCCCCTCCACCTCGACGGATCGTGTCCGACCCACTTTGATGTGGCCTTGGGAGTTTACTCTGTTCGCTCGAGTCACATTCTATTGATCATGTCATTGTTAAAATTATCCTTTAGATTAATAGATTCACCTACTGACATCCTGAAGGAAGCGATATGAAGTATAGATACAATTATTGATAATGGATTACACTGGGTTTTGATGGTAAAGTTTGATGATACCCTTTTGTCCATAACGAGGTCGGATGCAGAAGAAGAAAGAAAAGAAAGGAAGAAAGTAAGAAAGAAAGAAAGAAAGAAAGAAAGAAAGAAAGAAAGAAAGAAAGAAAGAAAAAGAAAGAAAGAAAGAAAGAAAGAAAGAAAGAAAGAAAGAAAGAAAGAAAGAAAGAAAGAAAGAAAGAAAGAAAGAAAGAAAGAAAGGAGAGAAAAAAAGACAAACTGAAATACAGAAAGAAGTAAAAATAGAAAGAAGGAAAGAAAGAAAGAAAGGAAAGAAAAGAAAGGAAAGAGAGAAAGAAAGGAAGGAAGAAGGGAAAAAAGGAAAAATTATATACAGAACCGGGCAAGAAAAAAAGTGAAATAACTAAGTGATAGATATTACAGAGCATGTTTCTTTGGTATTTTATCAATCACCCATTGACTACCTCTGTTGAAGGCCTTCAACGAAATGACTGGATTCCGGCAGCCACTCCTGTACTGAACTAAATCGCTTGGTGTCAGTGAAATCAAGTGCAACAGAGCAGGTCATTCAGGAGGAAGTGGGTCTCACCCTTTCCGTCCGAGAAGGAAGTTGACCTCAATAAATCCTTCCCGTTTTATTCTACCTAATGAAAGATCTATTCAGCACATAGTATTTTGTTGTTGATCACTAGCGCTTCTATTTTTGGGGACTACCAAGCCGAAGAGGTGGAGCTACGTGGGATAAAAAAAGAGATTTAAGGAGAGCAGCAGAATGAAGGGATAGTAGAAGTTCAGAGTGATTATCATTCTTCCTTGAGTGGAAATTTGTCTTCAATAATAAAAGAATGTCGAGTTGCTCTGGTCTGTAGGGGTGTTACTAAAGTCCTTAATACCTATTCAGTCAACATCCTATACAAGTTAGATCTATTCAGCTTTGAAATGTTCTTAGAAAGGGCCAATCGTATAAACTATTCTGGGAAAAGACAATATTGATTAATTTCTTTGTTTATCAACATGTCTTACATTGAGGACTCACACATTCACTATGCTACTTCAATATTTTATTTTGTTATTATTTTTTCTTTTAGTAATAATTGAGTTTCCACAACTGACTAAAATTTCCTGATATCAAAACTACACGATGACCCTACTTCAGAATGATGAATCAAGATGAATTGTAGGCTTAACCTTCTGGCATATCTCTCCCCTTTGGCAAATGAAATCCACAAAGCATTTTTTTTTTTTAACAAAAATTACATTCTTGCCACATTTATTCACTCCTGCCATTCATCTATATCCCTCTTCTCCTTCTTCTCTTCATCCTCTCTCTCTCACCACGGGACCAATAAAGTGGGCGAGTGATCCCTTGATATTCAGAGTCCGCAGCTGAATGAGGACCGTTGACACTAAAGGATACACTTAAGAGGCCACTAAAGTGTGTCAGTAAACTTTGTCACTAAAGGACAGTCTTCTAAAAAGCATCCTTGCAAAAATTGTGGAATATAAAGTGTATGAGCGACGCCTTCTTTCTGGATTTACTGACTGTACTTAGCAGAGAAAATAAGAAAAACATAACGATATAATAGAAAGATAAACCAAAAGAAAATAACATTTGATTAGAATAGATAAAATGATAAAGAATAGAATAGAATAAAACGAAATAAAATAAAACAAACCAAATAAGTTAATATAAAACGGAATAAGAATGAAAAATGTGAGATAAAGTGAAATAAAATAAAGAATAAATTGCAGATCAAATAAACAGCAGCAAAAGAAAGAAAATAATTACACCATTCTAGATTAAAACGAGGTAAGAAAATATATCATGATAAAAACAAAATATAAATCACTACAATGCACAATAAGGTCAAGTAAATAAACTATACTTATATGAAAAGACCATAGAGAAAATCATAAAAAAAATAAGTATAATAATATAATGAAAAAATAAAACGATTACTCGCTTATATTGTTACGTATAAAAATTTCCAGACACGTACAATATGTGCAAGTGTATTTGTGTTTGTGTGTGTGTGTGTGTGTGTGTGTGTGTGTGTGTGTGTGTGTGTGTGTGTGTGTCTGTGTGTGTGTGTGTGTGTGTGTGTGTGTGTGTGTGTGTGTGTGTGTGTGTGTGTGTGTGTGTGTGTGTGTGTGTGAGTGTGTGTGTGTGTGTGTGTGTGTGTGTGTGTGTGTGTGTGTGTGTGTGTGTGTGTGTGTGTGTGTGTGTGTGTGTTTGTATGTGTATATATATGTGTGTGTGTGTGTATGTGTGTGTGTGTGTGTGTGTGTGTGTGTGTGTGTGTGTGTGTGTGTGTGCGTGAGTGTGTGTGTGTGTGTGTGTATCTGTGTCTGTATCTGTGTATGCATATGTGTGTGTGTGTGTGTGTGTGTGTGTGTGTGTGTGTGTGTGTGTGTGTGTGTGTGTGTGTGTGTGTGTGTGTGTGTGTGTGTGTGTATCTGTGTATGCATGTGTGTGTGTGTGTGTGTGTGTGTGTGTGTGTGTATCTGTGTGTGTATCTGTGTATGCATGTGTGTGTGTGTGTGTGTGTGTGTGTGTGTGTGTGTGTGTGTGTGTGTGTGTGTGTGTGTGTGTGTGTGTGTGTGTGTGTGTGTGTGTGTGTATTCACTTGGTCTTTGGATCACGTGTTGGAA
>NC_134783.1:3070000-3072500 GCF_046742065.1 Oratosquilla oratoria
ATTTAACACGCTAGACTTTGAGATATTCAAGTCCATTTGCTATTTCCCCGACCATATGAACAATTTATTAAAATTATCATGCAGAATCTTGGAGTCGTCTCATGACTGTATTAGACGTCCTATTTTAGTGTCGTCCGCAAACTTACTAACATCACTATAAATCCCATTGTCCAATTTGTTTGTGTACATAATGAACAATAAGGGACCCAAAACCGAGCCCTGGGGAACTCCACTAGAAACAATATCTCATTTGGATTTTACACCATTTATGGTGATCCGCTATTTTATGTCACTGATCCAAGCTCTAATCCATTCTAACACTATTCCTTCTATGCCATGAGTTTTGATTTTATTTAGTATTATCTGGTTGGGCACCCTGTCAAACGTTTTTATTAGCTCTGTTGCCACCATCACTTTCAGTTCCCTTCTCTCTTTAATTACTGGTTTTAATTATGTTAACTATTCCTTCTATGGTATTATATTTCTCATTCACTTGCACTTTCACTTAATCATGTCTTTCATCATATTTTTTTGTATTGAGAAATAATGTTTCTCAATGGAGTGAATTAAACGTAATTTTTTTCTTCGTTTCTTCCGAATAATATTACACTTCTACAACTTAGTTTGATTAAGTGCACCAAGTGACTCCGAACTGGGATCCTTAATTCACTCATCAAGCCAAGCCTGCTCCGACGTCACTACTTAATTCATCCAATAACTTTAACCCTTACAAATAAGTGCCTCCCCTTAAGGGCGCACCTTTTCCTCCGTGCACCATTAATTCCTCTCCTGCTCCACCCTTTTCTAGAAAGAAAAAAAAATGTTACACTGTCTCAAACAATACTGCTTACGCAAGCAATCTTGTCACGAAGCGGTCTGGCTTAGTGTTTACATTTCGTCATATCAGCACCAATATCAAAACCCTAGCTGGTGTTTACAAACGTTAGGCGGTGAGCGAGATTATGCAACTCTGCAACTCCGTTGAGGCTATTGTTTTCAAACATCTAACTCGTAAAAAATATTTTTTCGCCACCTACCCCTCTATCTACTTACTTGCCTAATACTTTCATCTACCAGCCTCTTACAGGGCTCAGCAGCTACCCTTGGTCGTCCCGACCAATTATTTCTGCTACCCTCTTACAGAACTCACTAATATATACTTGGAAAATCATCATATACAAGAAGCTAAATATTCAAACTACCCCTGCAAAAAGTGGTAAAAATGGTATCAGTAAAGCATGTCAAACATATATATATATATATATATATATATATGTATGTATATATATATATATATATATATCAAAGAAACAAGCAACCCTTCCAAAATGCATAAATGTCAATAACAATTCTAGCAGAAACATGCTGAACAGAATCAAATGTTGACACTCTCCTGAATATAAAAATTGAAGTCAGAGCAGCCACCACTATTGAAAAAAGAGGAAACTAAGAATATCTACAGGGTGTCTAGTAAAATGTACTCATTCCATGACATCACGAGTAACTGTAATATTGGATATACGCATGGGGTGGGGGAACTAGACTGGACTAAAGGGAGAGACTATTTTTTTCTTTAATTTCATCACATTCTTTAACTTAATGTACCAATGTAAAGAAAAAACAACAACTGGATTACTGTCTTTCAAAGTGTGCGTACATTTTATTGAGACACCCTGTATGTAATTGGTAGAATGATAATTCGAGGGACATCTTGACAATGATCTTCTCTTAATTTTTAAAGGGGGAGAGTTTTCGAGTAATGTGATGTTGAAGGTTGAGATATATGACTCTTCAGTTAAATGCATGGTATTAAGGTTATAAGCAATAATAGAAAATGTGCCTACATGCAATTCACAGATGTCAAAAACTGCGATAAGATATTCAACCAATTCCAATTCAGGACTTAAAGCTGAACAATTAATAAATTTTTTGGTCTTATCGGGAAAAATAAATAATGGGAACCTTATACGTTACTATGAGAAATCTTGTTTACCAAAATTTTCTTGTAATGACAATTATTCATCACAGACACATTTCTAACAAGAGAAGCTTCCCATGAGTTTCTCAAAGATTCGCAAAACACAAAAAGGGAAGAATGACAAAGATAAAGATTCTTATTAATGATTTTACAATCATTTAATTTATCATTAGAAATCGTGCTCTCCTTTAGGTTGTCTACAGAAAGGATGTAATTGAATGGATCTACAACTGGAACATCCACTTCATATAATGAACCATTTACCTCCACAGGGAAGGGTATCAGCTTGTATAAATTGTGTACATAATGAACAATAAGGGACCCAAAACCGAGCCCTGGCGAACTCCACTAGAAACACTATCCCATTTGGAATTTCTGTTATCACGCAGTTAATAAAGGGTAATACAATGCCACATTAGCTTCATCAAAGAAATTTTTAAAATTCCAATCCTTTTTTGCTGAGTTGAGGTATTGGGAGAAGAAAGGATGTGAATTGACCAGAATTGGCTAGAACTAAATCTT
>NC_134783.1:3082500-3085000 GCF_046742065.1 Oratosquilla oratoria
AGCAAATAATGCTGTTGTTTTATTGTCAAGACTGATCTTCTGGCACTTCTCACTGATCCAATTGTTGCGGATGCACTTCAGAAGATGCACTGTGTCAAAAAGGAGAAACCAGACACGATCTTTGTCAAGAGGATGCTTGGCTGTGGCACGGCAATCACCCGGATAATCAAACAGCTTACAGTACTGCTGGTTTATCTTGTGGTTGTCTGTGATAGACCTGATAACACGCCCACTGCCCTCTCAACAGCAGCTGCCGCCTCCTTTACATGCTCAAGCTGGTATGCTGCTGTGAGCTTGTGGACGGGTGTCACAGAAATCATAATACTAGGTCCTCTGTGCAGCGACTTCATCATAATACATAGCATAGAAGTGGCCTTGCAGTCTGGCTTGTTCACTGCCATGCCACTCAGAAGCCCACCAGAAAAATACAACAGTTGGCCGAATCTACACTTCATCTATCAAGAGAAATACATTCTTCTGCTGCAGTGTCTTCACTTTGGCAAATGTTTCCCTCATCATCTGATCCTTGTCAGTAGATGAAGTGATGTATTGCAGCTTGCGTTTGCTTGGCAGGACCAAAACAGTCTCTGAGGTGTTCATAACTACACTTGGGGTATGATTCAAGAGCAAAACAATAATCATTCATGGAAAACTCACAAATGAAAAATCTGTCAGAATCAACAACAATGTTATTACGTGGTGGTAGCACATCAAGCCACTTCTGTCTTTCATAGCGGTCTTTTGGCAGTGGAAACACTGGGCACCTGTTATCCTTGTTGTAATTACATGTGGATAGTAATACATGTGGATAAACATGGTCACCTTCCAGACTGGAACAACACAACCATATTAAATAAAGGATCATCCAAGAAACTAAGGAAGACAATTGAGGCAGCATATATCAACACTAATAACAACATTAACCATAGAGAAGGCTTTATATGTTTAGCAAAAGCCACAAGCTTATTAATAATAAAAGAATACGCAAATAAAATAACAAGCTCTCCGAAGCGTCCCATAAGATGACCCGTCCGTGTATAAAATATCCGGTTACGTTTGAGTTGTTAGCTTTGTGATCAAGACCCTGCGGGTCGAAACGTTAAGGAGTAAAATTCTGTGTGAGAGAGAGAGAGAGTGTGTGTATGTGTGTGTGTGTGTGTGTGTGTGTGTGTGTGTGTGTGTGTGTGTGTAAGTGTGTATGTATACATATATATAGATATATATACATATATATATGCATATATATATACACACACATATATGTATATATATATATATATATATATATATATATATATATATATACAGGGTGTCCCAAAAAATTTGACGTCATTTTAAATGCCAATATCTAGGAAACTACTCAGTGCATCTCAATGAAACTGCACAAACTTAATGTTGAACATCATAAGTTTTATTAGTTGACATTTCAAAGAAAAAAAACAAAGATTTGTAGATTCTATGACCAATTCCACAAGTTTCACAAATGTTCAATATGACCGCCGCCTGTGACTCTGCACACGTCAAGTCGGTACTCAAACTCGTGCCAAACACGCTGCAGCATGTCTTTGGTAACATTCTCCAGTGCGGCAGTGATTCTCTGCTTGAGTTCTTCAACGTTAGCAGGAAGAGGGGGGACATAGACGAGTGACTGTGACTGTGACTGTGTTTGAGCATATTCCAACACGCAAAATGACTTTTCTTTTGAAGTGAACGGCATTTCTCAACCTTAAAAGAAATACATGTCAAACATTAAACATAAAATCTTAAACTGTTTCTATTGGCCTGCGAAATGACGTCAAATTTTTTGGAACACCCTGTATATATATATATATATATATATATATATATATATATATATATATATATATATATATATACATATATATATATATATGTTCGTAACGAGATGGAGTCCAGGAACCTTTGTATAGACGAAGATTGTAAACGCTGAACTCGTATATATATTTCGACAAGCGTAAAGACAAATGGTTGGAGAGAGAGGTGTAGGGAAATTGCAGTACTGAACTCTGTCGAAACAATAAAGTTCACCTGCTCCATCATAGAATTTCCCTATACAGCTATTTCCATACATATATATGTACAGCATATATCTTTATCTATATTTATCAATCTCTCGCTCTCTCTCTCGATATATATATATATATATAAATATATATATACATATATATATATACATATATATAATATATATATATATATATATATATATATATATATATATATATATATATATATACATACAATACGAAATGAAAATCGCTGATAAATCCAAAGAGAATCCCAAAGAATTCTATAGTTACATTAGAGATAAAAAGTTTGTTAGGAATCACATTGGTCCACTATTATCTGCTGACGGTCAACATGAATATTCAAATGAAGGAATGTGTAATATCTTAAAAAAACAAAAAAATTAGCTCGGTATTCGTAGACGAAACACCTCAAGGTGAATTCCAAACTGAAACCTGTGAAAAGTCTAGGG
>NC_134783.1:3095000-3100000 GCF_046742065.1 Oratosquilla oratoria
TATATGTATGTGTGCATGTATATGTATATGTATATGTATGTGTATTGTATATCTATCTGCATATTTATGTGTATATGTATATGTATTTGTATATGTATATGCATATGTATATGTATATGTATATGTATATGTATATGTATATGTATATGTATATGTATATGTATATGTATATGTATATGCATATGTATATGTATATGTTGGTTTCTTTGGGTAATCGAATATATTACTTGTCCTAGTTAACTTCACATGACGAAACTCTGGTCCAGTACATGTACTGATACATACAGTGATACGTGTTTATATATATATATATATATATATATATATATATATATACATACGTATGTATATATATATATATATATATACATATGTATATATATTATATATATGTATATATATATATATGTATATATATATATATATATATATATATATATATATATATATATGTACGTAAAGATTTGGAGTCTGGGATCCACATTGAAAAACTGTAAACACTAGACTCAATTTAAGGGTTTATTTGCCCAACCTTTCGATTCCCGTCCATTAATCGTCTTCAGGGAATATAATGGTTATAAGATTGTGAACTCAAATATGAATCGTGAAATTGGTAAACTTGGGAAAGGTTCACACTCTTTATCACATATTCAAAGCAAACCTCTTTACAATATTAAATACACTACAATTGAAATGAAATATTGGCACTAATTGAAAAATAAATAAATAGATAAATAAATAAATAAAATAAAAATAAAAATGAAAAAATGAAAAATAAAATAAAATAAAAATAAAAATAAAAATAAAAATAAAAATAAAATAAAAATATAAATGAAATAAAAATAGAAATAGAAATAGAAATAGAAATAAAAGTAAAAATAAAAATAAGATAAAAATAAAAGTAAAATTGAAATAGAAATAGAAATAAAAATTAAAATAAAAATAAAGATAAAATAAAAATAAAAATAGAATATATATATATATATATATATATATATATATATATATATATATATATAAGTATAAATGAAAATGAAAATAAAAGTAAAAAAAAAAAATGAAGATAATATATATATATATATATATATATATATATATATATATATATATATATATATATAAGAAAAATAAAGATAAAAAATAAAAATAAAAATAAAGCAAGTTATATAGCTATGAACATAAAACAAGTGTAAAAAAAAAGCATCAATACGTGACCCAAACATAAAAACACCAGATCATAGGACAAAGACGCAAATGGAGATGAACCAAAATATCCACAATGAAGTGTCAAGAACAAATGAATAAATTACAGACAAAAAAAAAGTTAAAAGGCTGTGAACATAAAACAAATGTGGCAAAAAAGCATCAATATGTAACACAACGTAAAAACACCAGAACATAGTCCAAAGACGTAAATGGAGGTGGACCAAATGTCCAAAATGAAGGATGGGGGAACAGAGGGAGGAAAACGTCTCAAAAACCAACGACTCAATTGCACACAAATAAAAATAAGATACAAAGAAGATAGAAAAGGAAAGACAGAACAGAAGAGAAAAAAGGAAGTACACTAAAACTGAAAAAAGGAGGACAAAAGTCAGGGGAGGGGAGTTGAAATGGTGCACTGGGAGACAGCCTTTGAGAAAGGAGGTCGGACAAAAGCCACCTGGTGAACAAATGTCAGGTCTTAAAAAGCAGACTGAGACTGTAAAAAAGGATTACAAAGGATTACAAAGGCGGAGCATGCCGACAGGAGACCTTTTGATCCATATCTAGGTCGGATGCGAAAAAAAAATCATATTAATAATAAAATAATAAATAAAAACTATGATAATGTAAATAACAAATAAAATACATAAATAAATGCATAGGTATAGTTAAATAATAAACAAACAGGTAAATAGTAAATAATAATTAATTGACATATAACTAATAATAAATAAAAATCAGACAGACAAATGATAACAAAACAAAAACAAATAATATAAGATAAATTATAATCATTACAGCATCTTACTTAGGTATTTATCTAAATGATTCTTAAAGCTTTGAACTGAACTACATTGCACTACCTGTGCAGGAAGTTTATTCCATTCATTAACTACACGGTTGGCAAAGTTGTTTCTACCTACTTCCAAATTGAATCTATTTCCGGAGAGTTTAAGACCATTGTTTCTTGTCTGATTCTCATTCAATGTAAAAATTTGGTCACTTTTGATGTTGTCAATTCCCTTTAAAATCTTAAAGACCTGTATCAAGTCACCTCTGAGTCTACGCTTTTTTAGGGAAAACAGATTCATGTGCTTAAGTCGATTTTCGTATGATTTATTTTTGATATTTCGAATCAGTTTTGTGGCTCGCCGTTGTACTCTTTCCAATCTGTCAATGTCTTTAATGAGATTCGGTGACCATACGGAAACAGCATATTCCAAATGTGGACGAACTAACGATTTATATAACTTGTTAATGAGTGATGGACTTTTGAAATCAAAAGACCGCGCAATCAGTCCTAGAATCTTATTTGCTTTCTCAGAGGCTGAAATACACTGCTTGGATGATTTGAGGTCGTTACTGATAATTACGCCGAGATCTTTTTCACTATCCACTTTTGTTAACAAATTTCCAAATAACTTGTAATCGTACTTACTGTTATTTTTACCTATGTGCATTACCTTGCATTTACTTGTGTTAAATTTCATTAGCCACTTTTCAGACCATTGCTGCAATTTATCTAAATCTTCTTGAATATCTAATTGGTTTAAGTGATCATTTGCCACTCCGCACAGTTTTGTATCATCAGCAAATTTGGAAACAGTAGATTTTAGTCCATGGTCTATATCATTTATATATACTATGAATAGAAGTGGCCCAAGAACGGAACCCTGAGGAACTCCACTTGCAACACTTTTCCATCCAGAAGTTTTTCCATTTAAAACAACTCTCTCTTTTCGACCATTCAACCAATTACTAGTAAACCTAATAGGCTACCACTTATTCCATGCAAAGCTAATTTAGTAAGTAGTCTTTCGTGTGGGACGGTATCAAAAGGTTTTGCAAAGTCTAGATATATTAAATCTATATTGTTTCTTTTGTCATAATTCGAGATAACTGTGTTGTAGAATTCGAGTAAGTTAGTCACGCAAGAACGTTTCCGTCTGAAACCATGCTGGCTATCATTTATCAAACGTTTACTTTCTAAATGATGTTCGATAGCATCTCTGATGATAGTTTCCATTATTTTTCATACGATTGAAGTCAAACTTATAGGCCTATAGTTATTTGGTTTCTTTTTGTCACCTTTTTTAAATATGGGAGTAACGTTAGCTAGCTTCCATTCTCTTGGGACATCTCCGGATATGATGGATTTCTTGAAAATAATTTCTAATGGAACAACAATCTCATTTTTCATTTCCTTTAAGATTCTTGGATGCCAACCGTCAGGCCCTGGTTTTTTATTAACTTTGAGTTTGTCTATACACCTTTTAATTTTTTCGTTTGTTATATTTACCGTACCGAGTATGTTTACCGTAGACTTTTCACAGGTTTCAGTTTGGAATTCACCTTGAGGTGTTTCGTTTACGAATACCGAGCTAAAATAATTGTTGAAGATATTACACATTCCTTCATTTGAATATTCAAGTTGACCGTCAGCAGATAATAGTGGACCAATGTGATTCCTAACAACCTTTTTATCTCTAATGTAACTATAGAATTCTTTTGGATTCTCTTTGGATTTATCAGCGATGTTCATTTCGTATTGTCGTTTTCTTTTTCTTATTGTCTTTTTTAAATTTCTCTGTATTGATACATATCTTTCATAGTCATTAGATGCACCCGAGCACTTATATTTCTTATAAGCCTGTCTCTTTTTAGCAATACTTTTTTCAGTTTCTTTGTCGAGCCACTTTGGGCGAGCCTGATTTGGGGGACGTCTGTCCTTAAAAGGAATGTAAGTTTGAATCATCTTAGTGAGCGTATTTTGAAATATTTCCCACATCTGATCTACAGGTCTTTCGTTTAATAGAGCAAAAGAATCAGACTGCGTTACTCCTCGTTCCTAGATAAATAGGATTGAGATCAATGCACCTGTTTATGCCTGTTGCTCTTAGTTTCCCATACTTCCAAGAATAGTCTATTCTTTTTGTTATTTTCTTTGTGTAGAGTTCTCATTCAATCTCAATCAATTCTGTGTTGGTGCTCTGTAGTGTGTTTGTACAGGGCCGATTTCGGATCTTCTCGCCTTACTGCACGTTGGCATTCTTGTACTCTTGTGACTAATTTCTTTTGCGTTTCTCCTACGTATTCCGTGTCACAGTCCGAGTAGCCTGTGCGGTAAACTACGCCGGCCAGTTGTGTATGTTCTTCAGTGTCTTTGATATTGTTGAGATTTTGGTGCAAGGTATTGGGGTCAAATAGACCCTTCAATTAAGTCTGGTGTTTACAGTTTTCCAATATATATATATATATATATATATATATATATATATATATATATATATATATATATATGTATATATATACAGTATGTGTATATATATATATATATATATATTCTCTTGTTGACAGACGAGATTAAATGATATTGCTGTTTCTGCATTATTTATCTTTTTGTTAAGAACTTCAATTTCTCTTGCTAATTTACGGTGTTGGACTGATAGTTTGCTGAGTAGCTGTCCGTATGAGGTTGCAACGTTTCGGTCTTCTCTGTAGACCATCTTCAGGCTAATTGTTTGGGGGTGTGTGTGTGTGATGTTTATATACTATTTTATTTCTGATTGTTTGGGTGGTGTCGTGTGAAGCGAACATCCTGATTGGCTGCTGCGTAGTCATCAGGAATCACTGGGAGAGGTGAGGTCAGGTCCGCTTGTGGGATGGGAGAATCTGGAGGTCTATACTATGTATGTTCATGGTTGGTTTTAATTCTGCTATATAAATTGCTTCAATAAATGCTAATCTGCGGGAGTCTCTTTCTCTGTCTATTATTACTGTTCCTTCTTCTAAGT
>NC_134783.1:3110000-3115000 GCF_046742065.1 Oratosquilla oratoria
CCAGCTGCCCAACAGACTTCCATCTCCACCAACCAGCTGCTCAGCAGACTTCCATCTCCACCAACCAGCTGCCCAACGGACTTCTATCTCCACCAACCAGCTGCACAACGTGACCACGGCCTTCCAGCATTCTCCACCACGCCCTCCAACTCGAGCGACGAGAGACCTTCGCTACCGCATCCAGCTGCTCTTACGCACATCGACCGAAGAAGACACCTCCGCAGCTGCCTGACAGACCGACCTCCGCCGCTGTTCCAGCTGCCCAACAGTTACGTCAAGAAGACACCTCCGCAGCTGCCTGACAGCTGTTGTCGAGTGAAGACACGTATAATCTCCTACAAGCCCCTTTTTAATTGTGAAATCACATGTTATACTGTGTAGTGTGCTCCTTTCCTCATACCTCCTGAAAAACCAAGAGCACTAACCTTTACCTACATTACAGCAGTTCCCGTGACCGCAGGATCCCCCTCACAACTCCCCATCACCCTTCCCTCCATCACCCTGTACGCGACCGCAACCGCCCATCACCCGTTCCCTCCATACGTCAACTTGGGTAAGTAGATATATTTCCGTTTTATAAGTCCACCTAGTGCAACAGGATCTTTTGATGAATAGTAGTGAACACCACCTTTACGTAAAAGAGAGACCCGTTACGAGAAGCCACTCTGCGCTGATTTCGCAAGAAATGGCTGATCAACAACAACAACAACAACCACAACAACAACAACAACCACAACAACAACAACCACAGCAACAGTCTACCTCTTCGGGACAAGGTGCAAATGCCGCGCCTACCCAAAACCTGATCACTCTGATAAAAGACGAAACGACCTTACCTTTGTTTAATGGTAAGAATATACCAGTGCACAATTTTCTAACAGAAGTGGACGCTGAAATTGCACGTAGAGGCGCCACGGATGACAAGACTAAAATCTCCATACTGACATCTAGGATAGACAAACATGACACAATCGCGGGAGACATAATACACTCAGATGCCTTCCTTGAACTGAACACATACACAGAATTCGTAGATGAGTTTAAGAAGGCCTTTGACATTTTTGAGCCGCTTGGCGCTTTCTCAACCATTTATTCTGTAGGAAAAGAGTTAAATCACCCACCTTACAAGTCTAAGGATAGAGCAGTGAGTGTAGCGACCTCCGTAAAAACAAAATTGAGAGATAACCTATTAAATAGTCAATATGTGACGAACGGAATGATGAGTGTGGAATATGTCGTATCCATGGTAGCCTACCTTGTTTTCCTTTCTCAATTGCACCCAGAGACATTGCGACGAGTTGGCACCTCCGCTTTCAAACCAGACATTAAATTAGCGAGGTTCGCTAGGCAATTTCCTGACTCGGACAAGGCAACCACGGAAATAGAGAGCCAGACTACACCTATTACACGCAACCACATGGTAGCACAGGTAACACAGGCCACTCCCCCTATCACGAGATCAAGACATACATCTCGCACACGTCATCAGTCACGTCACCGATCCCCCTCAAGGACACGAAAGTTCTGCAACTTTTGCCACAAAATAGGCCACACAGATGACATATGTTATCACAAATTCCCCACATCGCCCACCAGGCACTGCAGTTATCATGGGACCTGTTTTCACTCGTCAGACAGGTGTAGGGTCCTACGTTCACGATCCCCACACAGCCGTGGATCCACCTACTCTGCCAGGAATCCACGTAACTCATCCCCGACACATTCGCGTCATACATCTCCTGTGAGACATGCACGCCACTCCTCCCCTGCTAACCTGTCACATACCCCATCTTCTGCCTGACTTCTTAGTAAGAAACCGAAAGGCCGGTCAAGGTCAGACAACCCTTACACTGACATACATACGTCCATGTTGCCAGTTCACACACTTAACGTATCAGATACATCTCCTCATACATTAACCTTCAACGCCACGACTGGAAAAACCAAATTGAAAGTTTTTCTTGACACAGGTTCCCCAGTGAACATTATGTCGGTGAATAGTTTTCATAATTTGCGCACCCAAACAAAGCGAGTGACTATTCTAGAACCACCAGATGTCAATTTGTGCAATGTGGATGGGATTCCCTTCCCCATCATTGGAAAATTTTCTCTAGACATTAGTTTCAAGAACGAGTGCCCATCCATTACAGTTCCTACTTACGTAGCAGATGTTCATTTCCCTGCTGATGTCCTCATAGGCTTAAACTTGATGAAGCAGCATAATATTATTATATATCCTGCTCAACATGGCATCATTTATGCAAATCATTTCCTCCCAGCATTGCCTTCAGCAATTTCCCCTACAGTCAACCACCTCAAGGTGACCGAGCAGGAAAAACCAAAATTAACGTCAAGTAAATCTAGCCCAACTATTCAAACCAACTCTGCTTCATCACACGAGGATGAAACAGCCCTTGATGGCACCTACAAACAGACACATGCACATGACTCTAAACCCTCCATTCCACTACCAACGGTAGGAAGATGTTCCAAGCGTAACAGGCGCGCACTATCCTCTCATAGGTCTAAATCTGCTAAGAGACAGACAAAACAACAAATGAATGACATTAATCTTTTACCAGCGGAAGCAAATTTCTTGCCACTCTTAGAGGAATTCCACACACAATCCGCACCAGTCTCTCAAGTGTTATCTACCTTCCAACATGCTCACGCAGTACTTATCAGTCCAAAGACACTGTTCCCTCGTGAGTACACACGCATACATATACGAGTTTTCCAAGCACCAGACACCGATGTACTCTGTATGCCAGAAACTTGCCGCGTAAAAGGCATCTCCCTGTTTTCAGCCATCAGCTCTACTTCAAGGAGAGGTCACACTTGCATTGTTATTGCAAATGATAGTAACGCACCCCTCCACCTCACAGTTGGCACAAACATCTGTGATTTCCAAATTTATCCTTCACGTATCAAAATCATGGATGACGAGCTCCCAACTTCTCAAGTTTGTGCCACAGTTCCCAATGTGCAAGCAGCACAGGAACCTATTGACGCATCTCACCTTAACTCAATTGATTTCCCTGATGCACAAGCAGACTTGCTTGCACTTTGCAACAAGTTCAGACAGACCATTGCAACGGAAGGTGAACCCCTTGGAGTCACTAATAGAATTCAACATCATATACCCCTTCGTGAGAACTCCAAACCATGTTACATTCCCGCATACAGATTACCGCACTCTAAACGCATGATAGTCGATACACTGATTAAAGACATGATTGCACAAGACGTGATTGAACCGTCAATTAGTGAATGGAATTTCCCACTCTTTGTAGTACCAAAGCAAGACGGGTCCTTCCGACCTGTAGTAGACTTCAGAGAACTTAATAAACTCATCATCCCTGACCGACACCCTATTCCACTTCTAAACGAGCTCCTCCACTCTGTTGGTGAAAACAATGTAGTCTTCACCACCTTAGACCTTATGTCGGGATATTTCCAGATCCCCCTTGCTCCAGAGTCGAGGCCTCTGACAGCCTTTAGCACACCCACAGGACACTATCAATTTAAACGACTCGCCATGGGTCTCGTTTCAGCCCCTTCAGTATTCACACGCCTCATGCATCAAGTACTTGCTGGTCTCATTGGTGATTCTGTTTTCATGTATCTCGACGATGTCATAATAGCTTCCAAATCCATTGACGAACATCTACACACTCTACACACTGTTTTCTCGCGGCTAGAACAAGCAGGTCTCAAACTGAAGCTTAAGAAGTGTTCCTTCCTTCAGAAGGAAATACGCTTCCTAGGACACGTCCTAAATTCTAAAGGAATATTAACTTCGCAGGACAAGGTCAAAGCAGTCATTGATTTTCCACGGCCTACTTCCGTAGATCACGTACGCTCATTCCTTGGTCTATCAGGATTTTACAGACGTTACATTCAAGGTTACGCTAGTGTAGCAGCACCTTTGACGTCACTTCTTAAGAAGGACATACCCTTCACTTGGACACCTGACCAAGAGAAAGCTTTTACTGACTTAAAGAAAGCTTTAACCACAGCACCTGTCCTTGCCTTCCCAGACCACAAGCTTCCTTTCACAATTTACACAGATGCATCATATTCCGGACTAGGCGCTGTTCTCATGCAAGAACACAACTCAAAACTAAGACCTATTGCATATGCGAGCCGCACTCTTAACAAGCACGAACGTAATTACTCAGTCACAGAAATAGAAGCCTTAGCAGTAATATACGCCCTCAAGCATTTCAAAGACATTATCCTCGGGTACGAAATACACATATACACAGACCATCAACCAATCTTACACTTGTTTAAAGGAAAAAATCTGTCAGGAAAACTTGCCCGATGGTTCCTCACCATCCAGGAATACATGCCCACTTTCCATTTCGTCCACGGAAAAGCTAACTTGGTGGCAGACGCTCTTAGTAGACACATTGCGACCGTTATTCCAGGCCCTATTTCAACTAACATTACACAAGCACGCATAGCAGCAGCTCAGAGATCAGACCCTCTTTGGAAACGTGTCATATATTTCCTCGAATCTGCAGACACATGTGACACTGACAATTTCCCTCCAGACATTGACAACTACACACTAGTTGATGACATTCTCTATCATAAAACAACGCTAACAAACAAACAGGAACCCAACAGATCGGTCCTCCAACTAGTAGTTCCTACAGATCTCATTCCAGAAGTCTTAAAACTTATACATGATTCCCCTATTGCTGCACATCCTGGCAAAGACAAATGTGTTACTCAGGCTAGACTACATTATTTTTGGTTAACTATGCGTAAGGACATACACAAGCACATCGACTCCTGTCATTCTTGTGCGAGTCACAAAGGTCACATTAGCGGTCATGTTCCAATTCTAAATTACCCTACACCTTCAAAACCCTTCGACACAGTAGCTGTTGATCTTCTTAAGTTACCTCTTACACCTAATGGAAACAGATACCTTTTTGTCTGTGTCGACCACTTTTCTAGATTCTGTATTCTCGCACCCTTACCAGACA
>NC_134783.1:3155000-3177500 GCF_046742065.1 Oratosquilla oratoria
GTTCATATGAAGTTAGCTCAGTTATGCACCCAGTGCTTGCGTCAAGGAAGTGTTCCTAAATCCTGGTGCACTGCTATATTAATTTTGCTGCATAAAAAAGAATGCCATAAGGATCTTAGTAATAACCGACCAATTAGCTTGCTATCAAACGTATATAAAGTGTTCTCCAAGATCCTTACAAATAGACTAAGTCAATTTTAGATGAAAAACTAACCGAGAGAACAGGCAGGCTTTAGAAGCGGATATTTGATTCTAGACTATTTGCAGGCGACAGAATATAATATACCTCTTTGTTTATCTATTGTAGATTACGAGAAGGCCTTTGACTCGGTAGAACAAATAGCAACACTAAACTCGCTACACAAGCGGGCTACAAAAAAAAAAAAAAAAATAGGTCATAAGGGTCCTAGAAAACGTTTATGCGAAAGGTATCGCTGGAATTCGACTACATAAAGATACAGAAAAGATCAAAATCGAGAAAAGAGTACGGCAAGTCGATACCATTTCATCCAAATTATTTAAAGCTTGCTTGGAAGAGATTTTCAGATGGTTGAGTTGGGAAGAGAAAGGTTTGAAGATTAATAGCAAACATTTGATCCATCTAAGATTTGTGCATGACATTATTTTTATTTCAGAAAGAGCAGAAGACTTGCAAGATATGCTAAGTGTTCTGAACAAGGAAAGTCTCAAAGTAGGTTTAAAAATGAATAAGAGTAAAATCAAAGTAATGTTCAACACGAAAGTTCAAAGCAAAGAGAAATCGAAGGTGAGAGTCTTCAAGAAATTGAGAAGTATAATTTTTAGACCAAATGGTAAAAATGACTAAAGATCATGATAATGAAATAAAAATACGTATTACAATTGGCTGGAAAGTATAATAAAAACCTGAGAGGCTCTCAACCTTTATATTTGAAACTTAAATTTTACAATCAATGCATTCTGCCAGCAATATTCTACGGGTGTGAGATTTGGAAACTGACAAAGGCGATGGAGACAAAGCTAAGGACTGCACAAAGGAGAATGGAGATATCAATGATGAGAATAACGCTGAGATACCTAAAAAGAGTAAGTTGGGTAAGAGAGCAGACTAGAGTGAAATATATTTTGGAAACGGTAAAAGACAGGGAGTGAAATTGGACAGATAAGTTAGTACGAATGACTGATGAGCGATGAAGCAAGTGTGTTACTGAGTGGTTGCCGCGGGATGGAAAGCGTGGAAGAGGGAGACCAGACAGAAGGTGGAGAATACGAGATTGAGAAGTTTGCACGAGTGACGTGGCAAAAGTTGGCGCGGTCGTGTGAATCACGGAATGCTATGAAAGAGGCCTTGTTCAGCAATGGACTTAGGGTGGCTGATTTTATATGTATACATATTTGTGAGGAAGAAGGAAGAGAAAGACACGGGTCTAGGGCCGAGTTTATTCCTTGCCGGTTTTGCTTATTTTATTTTATTTCATTTATTTTCAATGAATTAATTAATTATTTACAGGTCTCTGTCCACCAACCCGCGTCCCTTGCCCAGTTGGTGGGATTGTGGTGTTGGACTACTATGTATACCGTCAGCGTCATCCAGGATCAACATTCCTCTGAAGAAGCTGTAAGCGAAACCGGTCAGGAATAAACTCGGCCCTAGACCCGTGTCTTTCTCTTCCTCCTTCCTCAAACCTGTCACAATGTCTCAACATGTACATATATGTATAAATATGTATATATATATATATATATATGTATATACACACACACACACACACACACACACACACACACACACACACACACACACACACACACACACACACATATATATATATATATATATATATATATATATATATATATATACATACAGTATATATATATATATATAGATATATATATATATATAGATGAATACATAGACAGATAAATGCATGCATGCGTATGTATTAATATAATCTAACTTCTGGTGATGCCAAGTCGCCAGTATTGTGACGTCATGTCGATAGTGCTGCTGCATTTGTCGTAGTAAATCCGGTAACTATACCTTTGTTGTCATGGACACACTGAACACTGTGTCTTTCTTTTATTCTCGTTTTGATTTAATTTAAAACTGTACATGGAATAATCATTCAAATAATATGAGAAATAGTAAACAAAATGAGAGATTTACCGATTACCTTGGTAGTGGAAAACAGTGGAAATAATGAAATAGCATATGACATCAGTCGAATAATCTGGCGACAGGATTGAATTGAATCACCTGGTGGCAGGATCTCTTGATACACAATAAATAGAGGAGTTACTACGACGGATAAAGAAAGGACTCGCTGTCGCTAAGACACGTGAGACAGTGACAAGAAATACAGACGCGGATGACAAGTTAGTGGGGTAGAACCCACGGGGGAACTAGAGGTCGGGTCCCCTGGGAGAGTTAGAGGGGGGTGGGTGGTTCTGGACCTCCACGGGGAGGATGGGGGAGGGATAGAACGCTTGGGAAAATGAGATCAGGATACGTGTGGAGGGGGAGGAGGGATTCTAGAACATATAATGCAGTATAAATCCTTGTAGTGTATAAAATGGTCTTAGAGTCTAGGTTGGAAATGTTGGATTTATCTGTATCTAATTATGGTTGCAGTGAGTTGATAAAGCGTTTGGCAATTATAAAAGGCTCACCCGTTACAACGGACAATGTTGTAACAGAAAGTAATAATATAAATACATGAATGTACTATAGTCAAAATATCTTTGGGTTGAGAGTTGCTAATATCAAAAGATAGATAAATAAAAAGGGATGGAGTACAGAATCTACGTGAATTTCTCACAACACCTGCAACCTTATCAAACCGAAGAAAGCCATCATGGTTAGTTACAATGATTGTATCGTTTCTCAGAAGATAGACCAGTGTTGCAGTGGACCATTGAGGCTGATCAGGAAATAGTAGGTGATTACCGGTGATTACAAGAAGAAATTAAAAATAGACGATAGGGAATAAAAAGTGAAGGTTTGAAATTAAATGCTTTGATAAACCTATAGAAACTTTTAAAGATTGTTATAGTTTTATCAGAGATTTTTATTGAGAATCTCACCGACCTACTAATGTTAACCGACAGTCAACTTGAAAATTTAAATGAAGGTTACATGTTACATCCCAAACAGCTGTTCTAATGTCGTATCTATGAATGAAACGTATGAAAGAGAAATCTTGTCTGAGTCATGTGATACCTGAAGAGGAAACATTGAAAGTGCATAGAAAAACTCAGAATTAGTCAAACTCCAGGGTCGGTCGGTTGGCACCCAAGACTTAAAAAATTAGGAACATTGTTAAATCCTAAGAATTTGTTTGATCACACCTAGAGATACCTAAAGAATTTAAATTAGCTAACGCTATTCTTGTCTTCAAGAAAGACTAAAAACAGTAATAGTTCGACATTTCTAAGATCCAGTTAGATAAAACACCCAAGTAACATATTACAATGTCTGCCGATTGAGTATGTTGACTGCTTCTTGATTTGCCTTTCTTTACATTTGTTTATTTCTTTTATCTATTTTTTCCCCTCAGCATCTCATTTTGTTCTGGATCGCGTGGTCTCCTGTTGACATAATTTGTCATTGCAGTTAACTGCAATATGTGTACATCTACATTGGGAAAAAAGCCGTTGGTACATGCACAAGATATGTAACCATCATTAACCATATCACAAGCCATGCACATAATCCCCACACATGCGATTTGGTATTTGTCTTTACCAAGACCTCCAACCTTGCTGACCTCACATTTCCTTAATCATAAAATACATGACTCAAGGAATGCTTACGTATCACAACAACATGACGCCATCGCGCCGTCACCCAACAAGGAAGTACCTAATGTCACCAAACATATCCAGTAACCCCTTTTTTATACCTACCCTAACTATATTATCGTAACTTTAATATACTGTATACGCCATAATGACACAACCACAAATAATGCTACTAAGACCATTACTATGTAACTAACACCCATATAATGTATATATTTGATCACAAACACGTCTCCTATATAGCAACTACAACAAACGTGCTTACCTAAGAGCTTTTCCATTTTATAAACGGCGGCTGCGTCTGCCATAGATAGGTAGCCTAGGTCAGGGACCTAGGAGAGGAGACTAGGGAGAACTCTCTCCCTTAGTCTAGATGGGACAGATATTCTCCTAAGCTATAAATACCAAGTACCTGCCAATGAATGATCAAAGTCCGCCGAGACTTTACATCACCCGCACTACCCCTATGTATGGTAAACCCCAGCTACAATATATATATATATATATATATATATATATATATATATATATATATATATATATGTGTGTTTCGTTGAATGTGATGGATTGTTTAGTATTAATCAATTTCTTTAAGGTATTTTCTCTATACCCTAGAAAGGTCTTAATCTCTTTTGGAAGAGTAGAGATGACTCTACCGTAGTCAGTCATCGTTGCCATGGCAACGATGACTGACTACGGTAGAGTCATCTCTACTCTTCCAAAAGAGATTAAGACCTTTCTAAGGTATAGAGAAAATACCTTAAAGAAATTGATTAATACTAAACAATCCATCACATTCAACGAAACTTGCATAAGAGAGAACCTCCTGACCATGTATACTCTAAATATATATATACAAGCACCTGGCTTACGCCAGGGGTGCTTGGCCTTCGGCAAGACCCGCTGCCCATTTTTTCTCTTTTTGGATCTTTTTCAGGTCTCTTCTCAACTCTATTTTTCTTTGCTCCCTCTTCTTTTCTTGCTGGCGCCTCACATTCTTCATAGCAAACACGTTTTTTTGGGCGTTTCTTTTAAATGTCTTGAATCTACGTAACATCTCGTTGAAACTAAGGACTATACGTTGGAATTATTGTATAGATTGCTCCGCGACGCATGTCGTAGATTGCCGGTTTTTACACTTTTCGTAATATTCGGGGTGGCATTTCTTATGCTCTTCTGTTAACTGTGCTCTAAGAACTTTGTCAATAGTGGATTTGTCAATCTTTTTTTGTTTTGTCACCCAAGCCCAGAAATGTCGCTGTCGCCTTTTCATGGCGGCTTCACTATCACGGGGTTCTTTAACCTTTTCATCATAAAAAGAAGGAATTTTTTTTACGGTGCTCTTTCCGTAACAAACCTTTTAAAGACGCTGACATATTGATCTCCATCTTACTGATGTTCTTTTCATCCGCAACCCACTTCCAATAAGGCATATTACGTCTTTTCAACCGAGCTACTACGGGCAGAGGCATTGTGTCCAACGTCCAACCTTGACCTCGATTGGGGTACAACCGCACATGAAAAATCCCTTATACCGGGCACGTCCACACAAACTTGAATCGTCATCTGGGCATGGTTTCGAAAGCGTTTATTTTTAGTAGTTATATATATATATATATATATATATATATATATATATATACATACATATATATACATATATATATATGTATATGTGTGTATATATACATATATATATGTATATATACATACATATATATGTATGTATATGTACACACACACACACACACACACACACATATATATATATATATATATATATATATATATATATATATATACATATATATATTCACATGCTAGGTAAAACTTGCAGGTCCTGAGCTTGTATGTTGAGATTTGGATTTGAGTCTTTAATATGTAAAGCTTCCACTAAAGGCAAACGACGTACATCTTTACATTCATATAAAATCTCGGTGTTCTCTTCCAATATTTTCCTAGTGAGGCTAATTTTGTACACTTTATTGAGATGTTTCTTGTGCGGTCCTACTGATAGATAGTAGCTTATGCGTCGAGACAATCTCATGGTCGTTATGCCGATATAGGTGGAGGTGAGGGCTTCACAGTTCCCTCGGTTACAAGTGAACCTATGCACGACATGTGGCTTTTGAAGTGTCTCTCTCTCAGGGCGGGGGCTATTTCTCAATAACAGGTGACTGGTCCTCTCACTCTTGTAGTATGTGATCGAATTCAATCTATTTTCAGGGTTGACTGGCTTAACGTTACGCTTCACTATTTCTTTAATCATTCTCTGGATTTAAAGTAAACATTGATGTCTTGTTCCTTTTTCCGTTTATCGTCGTTGTTGTTGTGCCAATTACCCATAATCTTCTTCGTTTGCCGGGAATTGTCCTTGTTGGAAAAGCCGCTGTTAATCAACACTTAGGTGAAGCGCTCGATTTCCTTATGCACTTGTTGCCACGTGTAACAGTGGGTGAGTGCCCTCCTGATATAAGCACCTATGGTATCGTCCTTATATCTCTAAGGACACTCACTTCCTCCATGTAAACAATGGTCTGGATTAGTTGTTTTCACATAGACGTCTGTGTTGAAAGAGCTGTCTGCATCACGAGAATATCCGGGAATGGAACTGTTCCATTGGCGCTAAATTTTGTAGTGAAAGTCAGGCCGGAGATTTCTTATAGCCGTAGTCTAAGAAATTCTATATATCCTCGATATACCTGCAGTAGATTTCAGGTTTTTCCATGGGGCTAAACACTTCTTCTTCATTGTTTCCCATGAAAAAGTTCGCTAGAAGAATTCCTAGCTACCCTAACTATCTGACGATATTTGCTACCACGGGGACAGATGAAGGGTGGAGATATGCACTAAAGAAGCTCCCTTTACCTGCCCTAATGGAAAGATGTACAATTAAATCAATGGTATGGCAATGGGTAGCCCCCTTGGATTTTTTTTTTTTTTTTTTTTTGCAAATTTCTTCATGGGTACCATTGAGACAGAGCTCCTAGCAGAGGCCCATCCCTCCGTTTACTGCCGTTACGTGGACGATATATTCGTACGAGTAAGAGACCAAAGGGAACTTCAAAACCTGAAAACCCGCTTTATCAGAGCCTCCGTACTGAATTTCACCTACGAAGAAGCCAACAATGGACACCTCACTCTCCTTGACGTCCTCGTCACAGCACAACAGACAGGCTTCCCAACAACAGTTTATACAAAACCAACAAACCCTGGACTCTGCCTGAATGGAAAGAGTGAGTGCCCTTCCCGTTATTTACACTCCACCATCGGCACATATGTCAGGAGGGCCCTTTCACACTGCTCCACATGGAGAAATATACACCAGGAACTGGACAGACTAACTCAGGTCCTGGTTAGCAACGGATGCACAAATTCAGATGTAACACACGTCACAGAAAAGATCCTAGACAAATGGTACACAAATGAAGTAACCCGACATCTAACAACAAAAATTCCATCAAGTTATATTACAAGAATTACATGTCAACAGAATACAAGACAGATGAAAAGGTATTAAAAATAAAAAATAAAAAGAACATACAGACAACAGACCCCGAAAAACAAATCCAACTCATCATCTATTATAGTACTAAGAAAACAGCCCAACTGATTATCCGTAACTAACCCACCAACACAAAAACACCATTACAAGAAGACCACATTGTATACCAATACAAATGCAATAGTGAGGCGTGTGGATCTCACACCTACATTGGTATGACAACACAATTAACACGCGCCTAATATGCCACCTGTCCAACGGATCAATCAAGTCACACTATACCTCTTCCCACAACAAAACATTAACAAGAAAAGACCTAGACAATAATACAACAATCATAGACAGGGAATCGGATCCCCGACAGCTACTGTTCCTGGAAGCCATATGCATACAAAATAACCATCCTAACATCAACATCCCGATCGAAGACCTGCGCGTCTTACCATTCATGAAGAGACTGAACACAGACAGAACCATTACAAGCATTGGGAAAGGTTTTCCAGACCTCCAGTAACCCGGATCCCTTATTGGCCCAAGGCAACCAATCAGAGGAGAAACCCTTCCTGCAGAAAACCCTATGATCCTAACTCTAAGTATAAATAAGACATCCACAGACCCTGCAAATCAGATCGCCCAGAAGATGGAACCAGGAAGTTCCGAAACGTCGGCAACAATAGGAGAACTATCAAGATACGTCAAATCTAAAGATAAAAAGATTGTGCGTTGTATTGAAGCTACACGCAATAAAATAATGAACAGTGAATTCTCTTTACCCTTCAACCTCGTATGTTTACAAGAGAATATATATATACATACATACATACATACATACATACATATATATATATATATATATATATATATATATATATATATGTGTGTGTGTATATATATATATATATATACTGAATGGTTCCCAGTGAACAGATTAACATCTTTTCAACCATAATTCACTTTTAATTCCGTGCCATCGCAGTAAAGACTAGCGAGGAGCTCGAAAGAGACATATAATGGAAATTGAAACGTGGTCGAGCCGAGGACTCGAACTCAGCTTGGACGTGACAGAGCGGCAGTGACTTAGCCTATTGCGCTATCAAGAGAGATATAAGTTGAGGACAACTTTCTTATATTTGTATGCTCGAGTTACATACACATACACGAATGTCTGCGTTGAACCCACTTCCGTCATGATAGTGCAATCGCTAGTATGTACATGTGGGAAAGTTTATGCATACACTGAATGGTTCCCAGTGAACAGATTAACATCTTTTCAACCGCAATTCACTTTTAATTTCATGCCATCGCAGTAGAGACTAGCGAGGAGCTCGAAGAAGACATATATTGGAAATTGGAAACTGGTCGAGCCGAGGACTCAAACTTAGCTTGGACGTGACAAAGAAGATAAGACTTAGCCCATTGCGCTATCAAGAGAGATATAAATTGAGCACAACTTTCTTATGTTTGTATACCCGAGTTACATACACATACACGAATGTTTGCGTTCAACCCACCTCAACCATGATAGTGCAATCGCTAGTGTGTACACGTGGGAAAGTTAATACATGCACTGAATGGTTCCCAGTGAAGAGATTAACATCTTTTCAACCACAATTCACTTTTAATTCCATGCCATCGCAGTCGAGACTAGCAGAAAATCACATTATAGCATCATTGGACGTAGAAAGCTTATCTACAAATATTGATGTCAACAGAACAATACAATTTATCTATACAGAATCTATCGATGTGACAACACACCGACCCTGAACATTTCAAAAGCTTCCTTACGTGCTCTTTTAGAAATATGTATCAAAGAAGCCCCTTTCACATGTCCTCGTGGAAACATGTACAAGCAAATCGATCGAGTCGCCATGGGCAGGCCCTTAGGAGTCCTTTTCGCTTTTTTTTTTTTTTTTTCGTGGAACCATAGAGAAGTTTACACTCTACATGAACTGACCCTCCATTTATTGCCGCTATATAGAAGACATTTTTTGTTAGATTCAAAGATATTCATGAACTCCAAAGACTCAGAGAACGACTTATAGAAGCTTCCAGCCTTAATTTTACGTTCGAAGAATTGAACAATGGTTCATTTGATAGTTTTTTTGTTTATTTAAATCCATTAGCCCCTAACATTAAGTTGGGAAGAAAAAGGTAAGCTACCCTCTTTAGATGTTCTCATTGTTCGTGACGGGGATAAGCTTGCCTTTACCGTCTATAAAAAAGAGACCCATTCTGGTAGTTATTTTCATTCCTTTAGCAGTCACCCCGATAAAGTAAAAATGTAGCGTAGCCTCAAGTTTATTTCTTCGAGCTCTAAGGATTTGTAGCATCCAGTTTCTTGATGGAGAATTAAATCTGATTAAATCTCAACTTAGCAAGTTAGCTTATCCCGATTGGTTCTTGGTTTTGCAAAACCCTCAGCCGAGCAAGATCCAATTTTTCAACACCGCCCCCATTCCTTCTAAATTTTCATTAGATAAGGGCTCCTTAGTAGTTCCTTTTTCGGAATCATTTAATCCTTCTACCAAGTTTCTTTCCCAAGGACAAATTAAATTTAATTCATTATTACCCTACGACTTAGTTCACGGCCCAGTCGTGAACTAAGTCGTGAACTAAGTCGTGAACTAAGTCGTTTCGTTTTGTAGGGTCGAGATAGCGTGATTGGTAAGGTCTTTGTCTTATAAGACGCAAGCCGCCTAGGCAAGGGTTCGAATCCCAGCAGATGAGTTTATTTCCAAATGTCAAATGACACAAACACTTGTCGGAAGACTAGCCTGCATAAAGGATTTGATGAAATACATTACGTATCACGTTCTGTCCGAGTGCCCTCGGCGGAACGACTGGGCCGTGAACTAAGTCGTTTCGTTTTGTAGGGTCGAGATAGAGTGATTGGTAAGGTCTTTGTCTTATAAGACGCAAGCCACCTAGGCAAGGGTTCGAATCCCAGCAGATGAGTTTATTTCCAAATGTCAAATGACACAAACACTTGTCGGAAGACTAGCCTGCATAAAGGATTTGATGAAATACATTACGTATCACGTTCTGTCCGAGTGCCCTCGGCGGAACGACTGGGCCGTGAACTAAGTCGTTTCGTTTTGTAGGGTCGAGATTGAGTGATTGGTAAGGTCTTTGTCTTATAAGACGCAAGCCGCCTAGGCAAGGGTTCGAATCCCAGCAGATGAGTTTATTTCCAAATGTCAAATGACACAAACACTTGTCGGAAGACTAGCCTGCATAAAGGATTTGATGAAATACATTACGTATCACGTTCTGTCCGAGTGCCCTCGACGGAACGACTGGGCCGTGAACTAAGTCGTTTCGTTTTGTAGGGTCGAGATAGCGTGATTGGTAAGGTCTTTGTCTTATAAGACGCAAGCCGCCTAGGCAAGGGTTCGAATCCCAGCAGATGAGTTTATTTCCAAATGTCAAATGACACAAACACTTGTCGGAAGACTAGCCTGCATAAAGGATATATATATACATACATATATATATATATATATATATATATATATATATATATATATATGTGTATATATATATATATATTACGTGAAAACCTCAGTTGAGTAAAAAAGACTGGAGACAGGGAATCTATATATTTCGATTGCAAACTGTAATCCTCTTTAGTAGATATAATGTATAGAGTAGTGAGTGCTACTTAAGTAACACCCTTCACAAGAATAGGAGAACACTGGGGGAGGTCCCTACCATCGGCTCATACTGTACATGAGGTCAGGAGGTAAATGTCTTTTGACTAAACTGGTGGTGAAAAAGTCCAGAAATTATATCCTGAACTCACATCTAGACTTATAGATGAACTCAGCTTTGTTCCAATCTAAACAATGGTTAAATTGTTTAACATGTTGGAACACAGCTGAGCTTTCTTCTCCATAGTTGATGGATCGTTTGTGTTTAATCATCCTATTATCCAAATTCCTCCCTGTTTGTCCAATTTAAAACTAGGTCACAGCCTTTACATAGTATCGAATAAACACCTTGACTATATCCTTGTTTCAACCTTTGGTGGACACTTACCACTTTTTTATTAATGGTGTTGGGGTTGTACAGCCGCGACAAGTCACGTGGCTAGTGTAGCGATGCTACCATTGGTGAAGAGAAAGAGGTTTTGGTGAGTTCGTCTCCTTTATTGTAAGGTACGAGTGAACTGATTTTACATGCGGCGGAAGCCGATATATATACTGCGTAGGCAAGTTACCCGGGGGCGGGGGGTCCCCTTAAGGAGGTGGTGAGAGTCAACACACTTTTCCAAGGGCAAAATGTTGAGGTAGCTAAACTTACTGAAGACCTGATCGATATGTATCGTAATATTATGCATATGGTGGTAGAATTAGGTCACTTACCAAAATGTGCCAAAGAAGATCTCCCTTCTTTGAAATTTCAGAATTATATTTTGCCTTTGAATGCTATCAATTTTGGTTATGAATTCAACACATTTGCAGACTCTTGTACCTTAACCAATAAACAGTTGATTAACGTCAAAGAGAAATGTAAAGAGTTTGTACTTGAGTTGATTAATCAAGTGCAGCTGCGCCTGCCAGATAATGTTGACACCCTACTTCTTTTACAGAAATTGCATCCATTACTAATTAATGGTGCGTATCTAGAGTTAGGAACTGAAATAAATATTTTGTCCTAACTCTAGATACGCACCATTAATTAGTAATTTTTTAAAGAACACCAGAATAAATTTAGTAACATCAGCGGGGAAGAGAATTGGTGAGTTTACCAGAAATACGGAAATTTTGCAAGAAAATAAAAGTGTTGTTTACAGAATTCCTTGTACAGGTTGTGAGAAAGTTTATATCGGTGAGACAGGACGCGGCATTGACAAAAGATTAGAAGAACACAAGAGGAATGTGAAACATCACAGAACATCAAATGCCCTAGTAGTTCATATCGATGAAGAAAATAATTTGCCAAACTGGAAGGAAGCCCACGTTCTACATAGGAAAATAGGAAAAAAGAAAAGGAAAGCTTTGGAGCCGGCACACATTGCTACCGAGAAAACCACAAATTCTCGTAAGGGATTTATGTCCTGGGCTCAAACGTCCGCACAACTGGCGGTCGGCGAGTGTGGGGGGACAACGTGACCGGGGTGAGGTCACGCAGGGTCGTCAGATCACCATGTAAGCTGTTGACGGACTTTGATTTTTATTCTGTATTCAGTCCACTGAGGAAGGCCCAAGAGTCGAAACGTCTGGTTCTGAATAAAGCTCCATACTCTAGCCTTAACGTTTCATTTTGCCACCTCACCTCCATATTTGTCTGTCTTTACATATATAAATATATGTATATATATATATACATATATATATATATATATATACATATATATTAGAATAAATAGGCAGTAAGTTATCTTTTCAACATGTTTGGTTAAAGACCAGCGCAAATTTAGTATCAACTAACTTCTTAGTAGTTTTCTCTATCTTCCGAATAGACTTCTTGTAATCAGAAGGGAGGTCAAAAACGAGGCTGCCGAGATCCATATTGTATTGTTAAGAAAATACTATAGAATAATACATAATGTGAGCTTTCCGTTGATGCTTTCAACCATCTTCAGGCGAGAAAAGTATCTAATACATAAAAGGAGGCTAACATTTTAAGTACAGAAATTTGGTGTATACATGGTACTGGGAGAGGTCACAGTTGCTACCTAGGTTAGCGCACAATGGTGTAGACATGGTACTGGGAGAGGTCACAGTTGCTATCTAGGTTGGCGCACGATGGAGCTATGTGGGGTGGGTCTGTTGTTGGATGGTGAGATTATGTCGAAGGTGATGCAGTGAGGCACAACACTTCCATGGACAGCGTTAACACAATGATGATGACGATCTGTGGAACCTAAGTGTATTTGGATTTACCTCGTGTCCTTTTGTATTTTAAGAGATATCTAACAAAGTTTGCTTTGGCAACAATGCCCGAGAGGCTGCACCTGGTGTATCATAAGGCAGTGGGTTTGATCCTTTTCCCTTCATTTCGTACTCAGTATATACTTGTTTTCACGCTTCACTTATTTCTCAGGGTATAGATGATGATGATTCGGTTTAACGTCGCGAAACTACCCTTTATCAGAAGGCTAGGGTGGTGCCCCTTACGGAGGATTTTGTAGCGTAGAATTTAGTAAACCATGGACTTAGTTCAAATCACTGGTGGCAGGGTTTGAACCGCTATCACTTTGACATCCATCACAAATAGCCTGCTCGGCTAGCGAGCATCCTAATAGAGGTTATAGAGGAAGGCATAATATCTACCAATCTGTTATCCTCATAATTCTAAAGCTTTCTTTTACGAGTAAGGGTAGAATAAAAAGGTACTAGTAAGTCAGATGGAAATAAAAGTGGGATCAATACTAACGACATTGATCAAGGTGGGGTTTAAGTAAGAGTTTAAGTTCCTCATCTAGTGGATGAAGAGGGAAGGGTCGCCATGTAAACGAATATGTAGGGGGTAAACCAGCCTCGGTTGTACGGTCCCCTGCTGTGGAGGTGCTATGTCTTACTGCGTTGTTTGTGACCTGTGCAGTGGGCAGAAAACAGGGGTGACCCTTCATCCATAAGGACGTACGATAGAAGGGACAAGCGTGTGTTGGGTGGGTGTTGGATGGGTAAAGGGGGATGTATGCCTTGACTAAGCCACCCTACCTGGCCATCCACTTATAACGGGTAAAAGACCTTCTGGTATATGTATAATTAAGGATTTCAGACTTCTCTGCTGATCAGTGGCCATTGTCTACTCTTCATTCTAAGCTTGCAAGTGATGTCCCACTCTGCCATCGACGGATTATGTGATTATTTTGGATGTGCCAGGTGATTTTATTCAGCTGAGTAAAACCATTTACGCAACGAAAAAGTGACAACAATCTCGGTTAACTTCCTATTGCTAGTGTGTATATTTGTTCTGGTTGCCGCCATGCGATACTATTCACCAGGGCGAAATAGTTCAAAACCATGTGGGACGGGGCACAGAGGATCTGCGCTTGGAGCTATGCCAATATCCGAATCGGATTTCAAGGTTTGAGTTCCTATTTGTTGTTGGTTAACCGATCCTTTTTGGTTGCCGAGACTCGGCAGTTAAGAGTTTTGTATTTCTCTCGCGGATGACACCCGGACGTGTTGCCAAAGAAGTGTAAATAACGATGATATCGACTCAAGTCGCAGAGGCTCAGCTTCATGGGCTGACATTCTTCGATTTATTTGATTTTATTTATTTGTTTATGTATCTATTTACTTATCTTATATGTTTGTTTACTTAAAAATTCATTTATTTATTTATTTATTTATTTATTCATTTATTTAATTATTTATCTATTTGTCTATTTATCTGTGTATTTGTTTATTTATTGCTTAATTAATTAATTTATTTATTTATTTATTTATATATTTATTTATCTATTATCTATTCATTTATTTATCTATTTATTTATTTATCGATCTATTAATTAATTAATTAATTAATTGATTAATTAATTAATTAATTAATTAATTAATTGATTAATTAATTAATTAATTAATTAATTAATTTATTTATATATTTATTTATTTATTTATTTATTTATTTATCTATTTATTTATTTATTTATTTATTTATTTATCTATTTGTTTATTCATTTATTTATCTATCTATCTATCTATCTAATTATTTGTTTGTTTATTTATTTATTCACTTATTTATATATTTATTTATTTATTTAATTATGTATTGATTTATTTATTTATCTATTTATTTATTTAGTTATTTATTTATTTATCTATCTATCTATCTATCTAATTATTTATTTATTTATATATTTATTCACTTATTTATTTATTTATTTATTTATTTATTTATTTATTTATTTATTTATTTATTTATTTATTTATTTATTTATTTATTTATTCATTCATTTATTTATTTATTCATTAACTTTTGAATGAGGGAGAGGGGTTGGAGAGGGATTGGGATGGGGAAGTGGGGGCCAGGACACTGTCAGTAGATCCTCTCTCATGCTATTCAAGCCATGTTTAAGTTTATCATGGTAAAGAAAAAAATATATATATATAGAAATAAGTTTTCCTACATTTTATAATTTTATTTTCACTTATTTTCATCCACATGTTTCAAAAAGTATCAGAAAGGACAAAAAGGGTACAAAACCAAAATGCTCAGAGGCCGCTCCAGAACATGGAAAAAAATACATTTCTATATCTGTCATTATATCAAGACAGCAGGGCAGGACTTGTAGTAATATATTTGAATTGGACAAATTTAGATTTAATAAGGAAATAGGCAAGACCTGGTTTACCAATAGAGTGGTTAATGAATGGACCAGACTTAATGAACATGTAGTGAACGCTGAAACATAGGTTGTTTTAAGAAGGAGAAGGTTAGATAACTTTATGAATGGGGATAATATGTGGTAATAGGAGAAGGTTAGATAACTTTATGAATGGGGATAATATGTGGTAATAGACATGGAACTGCTTAGTGTAGGCCTTATGGTCTCTTGTAGTTACCTTCATATTTATGAGCTTGGGAGTATTTCAGTTCGAAGTCAAGTGCTAGTGTCGAGGTCTTTTTTAGGGCAGGATAGATAAGATGGGGGAGAGGGAAGGAGGGGGGGTTTGGGGGTTTAGTGGAAGGAAAGAATGAAATGGAAAGAAGTAAGAGTTATGATAGATGTGGGGCAGACCCACTTGCTCGGTTAGTTTATAGTCTTTTGGACTTATGTCATCGAGGTCTTTAAATTCCTTTTGGAAAGATATAGGAAAGATAGCAGGAGAAAGGCGAATTCCAAAGACTCAATGTAAAAAAAGAAAGAGAAGGTACCGGTTAAGTCTAGCTAAATGTAATAATTTCTAAAGGAAAACAGTGAATTTTTCCGATTACCTGGTCTTGACAAGTTTCAAATAGGGAAGGTACACAAGTGCCGGGAGAATCGTGGCCATGAAAATGCCAATAGAAAAGAAAGACTGTAAAGATACATAATGAATACATTATGACGAACAAGAAGAAACTGAAGTATATCAGCAAGAGAAAAAGCGCTGCTACGGCAAAGGCTTTGGATTCTGCCTAGCTCAGGAATAGTGAGTGAAGTGAGTGAACCCAAGCATGAGAAACGTACACCATACAGGGGCAAAAAAGTCCAAGCAGGGTCAGGGGCCGCGTGGTACCCCGGTGGATACCGTGTCAAACTCATGAACAGGTGGTCGTGAGTACGATTCCCGGGACCCACTGCGGACTTTGTAGCTTGGTTCCCGACAGCTCTGGCCAGGCGGGGAGGTGATCCAAACATCGACAATTGACAGGGCTTGCCCACTTCGTTCGAGTGGGATGGTGAGTTTTATACAGGGTTAGCACCTGAGTTGCAGTTAGAGAACTTCGAAGACAGTACACAACCCACAATTTTGTTAGAAGGGGCAAGTTTTTGATATTCCGTATTAATACTAGAAAGTTTAGCTTAGTGGATGATAGAAGTTCAATCATTCCTGGCAAAAGTAAATAGTTTATCATTCTCAGGAGTTTGGAGGGCGCGGTACCATTTTCAACATTTTCTCTTTATCACAGATAGGACGAGAACATGTATGATTAAACAAAGGTTTTATAGATTTAGAATTTATATGTGCGGAATGGATGCCTCCATACCCAAAATTATCCCCTAAGTGATACTTCTGCAAGACGAATTCACGTGTACGGAATCAGTCATTATTCCTTAGGAAAAAAGAATAAGAAATATAAAATAAAATAAAATACAGCTCAGATAATCACTCTGATTTGGTAACGTTTATAAAGGCAGTTTACAGGTTTGATACCACAAAAGTCCCTCTGACTCATAACAATAGTTACGTCCTTGTATCCATAAAGCTATATTGCGTGAAACACCCCAGCTTCTCGTGTTGAGGGCTATCATCCCATTTATCATCGTTGACTACCACTGCTCCAGCATCTGTGGCAAAGGTAACGGGTTTAGGTTCAGGAAACTGCGTTCTAGCGTAGGCTCCTCATCGTTATAGCTCCATAGAAGCTCAAATATGTTTCTATAGATTCACAGACTTCACCGGGATTTATATATATATATCTATATATATATATATATACATATCTATATACATATATATATATGTATATATATAATATATATACATATATATATCTATATATATATATACACATATATATACATTTATATATATGTGTATATATATATATATATATATATATATATATATATATTACTGTTGAATGCTAAAGCACAAGTGGCATAAATAATTTTTAGAGAACATTTCTCTAACTTTCTAAGTATCATTTTCTCTTCATGGTTTAAACTCTGGAGGAAAGTACGAAAGTCGTCAGAGTGGTTTTCCATTTTATACCGACAGCTGTTTCAACCATTTCACATGGTCGTCTTCAGGGTAAAACTGATTACAAGTGTGAAAAACATTAGAATATAAAGGCCCGTGGGCCGTACAAACAACAGAGAAGAAATAAAAATGGTGGAATATGATTGGTGGGAATATGCGGGTGGGCGGGGCCAGGAAGGGGGCCCTAGTCCAACGATGGGCTTATGTCACGTCTTGTCGGGTTGTCACTCCCGGTGAGCAAATGTCTAGATGCACCCTCTCGCCGAGACCTACGGGGAGCTAATGTCACGTCTTGTCGTCTTGGAACTTCCAGTGGGCAAATGTCACGGTGTGCGGGTCTGTTTTTCCTATTGGAAGGGAGGACATGATCCGATGACTTCTGGACGTTTAATGTAGGCTGCTGTAAAGTAATACTAACTGTCTCGTCAATTATTAAGCGTCCGTAATTAGAGTCTGTGTGAATGATTTCGGTGTCCCTGATGAGGTCTTCCAAGCGCGGCTTCTTGTCATGTGTGTCAATATAATGCTGGTGAATAGCTTCGTTATTTCGGTGTGCTAGAAGTCGCCTTCTTAAGGTGGTCATCGTATGTCCGACGTAGCTCATGTCGAGGGGCTTGCATGCCTCTTCAGAGCATTTAAATTTGTAGACTACGCCAGATTTCGATTCCTATTTATATTTATATTTATATTTATATTTATTTTATATTTATATTTATATTTATATTTATATTTATATTTATATTTATATTTATATTTATATTTATATTTATATTTATATTTATACATATATTTATATTTATATTTATATTTATATTCATATTTATATTTATATTTATATTTATATTTATATTTATATATAAATCTAAATTTATATTTATATTTATTTATATATATATATATATATATATATATTTATATTTATATTCATATTCATATTAATATCCACATTCATATTTATATTTATATTTATATCTATATTTATATTTATATTCATATTTATATTTATATTTATATATATATATATATATATATATATAAATATATATATATATATATACACATATTTATATTTAGATTTATATTTCTATTTATATTTATATTTATATTTATATTTATATTTATATTGGTATTCATATTTATATTTATATCTATATTTACATTTATATTTAAATTTATATTTACATTTATATATATATTTATACTTATAGTTATATTATATTTATATTTATATTTATATTTATATTTATATTTATATTTATATTTATATTTATATTTATATTTATATTTATATTTATATTTATATTTTATTTATATTTATATTTATATTTATATTTATGTTTCTATTTCTATTTCTATTTCTATTTCTATTTCTATTTCTATTATATTTCTATTTCTATTTCTATTTATATTTATATTTATATATATATTTATATTTATATTTATATTTATATTTATGTTTACATTTATATTTATATTTATATATATATTTATATTTATATTTATATTTATATTTATATTTATATTTATATTTATATTTGTATTTATATATTCATATTTATATTTATATATATATATTTATACATGTATATATATACATATATTTATATTTATATTTATATATATATTTATATTATATTTATATTTACATTTATATTTACATTTATATTTATATTTATATTTATATTTATATTTATATTTATATTTATATTTATTATTATATTTATATTTATATTTATATTTATATTTATATTTATATTTATATTTATTTTTATATTTATATTTATATTTATATTTATATTTATATTTATAAATGTATTTATATTTATGTTTATATTCATATTTATATTTACATTTATATTTATATCCATATTTATATCTATTATTATATTCATTTTTATATTTACATATATATATATATATTTATATATATATTTACATCTATATTTATATTTATATTTATATTATACTTATATTATATTTATATTTATATTTATATTATGTTTATATTCATATTTATATTTATATATATATTTATATTCATATTTATATTTATATTTATATTCATATTTATATTTATATTTTTATTTATATTTATATTTATATTTATATTTATATTTATATTTATATTTATATTGATATTGATATTGATATTGGTATTGGTATTGATATTGATATTGATATTGATATTGATATTTATATTTATATATATATATAAATTTGTATTTGTATATATATCTATATTTATATTTGTATTTATATTTGTATTTATATTTATATTTTATATTTATATTTATATTTATATATTATATTTATATTTATATTTATATTTATATTTATATTTATATTTATATGTATATTTATATTTATATTTATATTTATATTTATATTAATATTTATATTTATATCAATATTTATATTTATATTTATATTTATATTAATATTGATATTAATATTTATATATATATATATACATTTGTTTTTATATTTATATTTTCATTTTATTTATATATATATACTTATATATATATTATATTTATATTTATATTTATATATATATATATATATATATATATTTACTATTTATGTTTATATTTATATTTCTATTTTTATTTATATTTATGTTTATTTTTGTAATCATATTTACAATTAGATTTATGTTTATATTTACATATATATTTATATTTATATGTATATTTATATTTATATTTATATGTATATATATGTTTATATATATGTTTATATTTACATTTATATTTGTATTTATATTCATATATATATATATATTTATATTTATATTTATATTTACATTTATATTTATATATATCTACATTTATATTTATATTTATATTTATATATATATTTATATGTATATTTATATTTATATTTATATATATATATTTATATTTACATATATATTTATATTTATATTTATATTTATATTTATAGTTATATTTATATTTATATATATATTTATATTTATATTTATATTTATATTTATATTTATATTTATATTTATATTTATATATATATTTACATTTACATTTACATTTACACTTATATTTATATTGATATTTATGTTTATATTCATATTTATATCTATATTTATATTTATATTTATATCTATATTTATACTCATATTTATATTTATATTCATTAATATCTATATATATATTTATATTTATATTTATATCATTTATATATTTATATTTATATTTATATTTATTTCTATATTTATATATATATTTTATATTTATATATATTTTTATATTTTTTTCTATATCTATATTTATATATATATATATATATATATATATTTATATATATATATATTATATTATATTTATATTTATATTTATATTTATATTTATATATATATTTATATTTATATTTATATTTATATATATATATTATATATATATATATATATATTTATATATATATATATTTATATTTATATTATATTTATATTATATTTATATTTATATTTATATTTATATATATATTTATCTTTATATTTATATTTATATTTATATTTATATTTATATACATATTTATATTTATATTTATATACATATTTATATTTATATATATATTTATATTTATATCTATATTTATATTTATATTATTATCTTTATATTTATATATATATATATATATATATATATATATATATAACGTATGTATATATATGTAGACATATATACATATATGTATATATGCGTAAATAACCACTAGGAAAAGTAAACTAACGAAGCAGAGCGCTTTCGTGTAATTACATCTTCAGTGCAGATACAAAGAAGGAATTATAAGATGAAGAAACAAGGTACAGAATATATGACATAGTGAAGAGGGCATTCGGAGAGGTAGTGGAAGAAGTACGCGTGACGGACGTATGGGCCGTCCTGGTAGCCAACAAGTATGGGACGTTTGGGCCGTCCTGGTAACCAACAAGTATGGGACAACTGCTCATAATTTATATTACAATTCAAACAATTTTGAAATTTCATGAGAAATAAAACTATCTAATTTGTACAAACCTTGATGAAGATTAACATTTATCCCCTTACTAGATTTGATCAAACTGCATTCAATTAAATTTCTTTCTGTTATGTTGTTGTTGTATGTGATGACTTTAGCGTTATCCCAGTCAACTGGGTGGTTAAAATGGTTCATGTGGTTGAATATACCGCTAGATTGGTTTCCCTCTCTAACGTATTTCTTATGTTGATTGATTCGTGTTGTGAGTGCTTTAGCAGTCTGACCAACATAAAACTGATTACATGATTTGCAAGGTATTTTGTACACACACCCTTTATTACTATTGACAGAATTATTTATGAGCAGTTGTCTTACAGTGTTCTTGTTATTGAAAACTACATTAATGTTAAATTTACGTAACATATTTGGAATATTTTGCGATATAATGATATTGATATAATGATATTGATATTTATATTTATATTCATATTTGTATTTATACAGAAGCAGCCTAATTGTAATTCTTCATCCTTTATCTACTTTATCGTGAAGTACCAATTGTTTGAACTTTCTGAAATTAAAGGTTTTACGTGAAACTAAGAATAGCATTGGCGTCGTATAGTTCCTTAACCCGGTGTATGAATATTTTATACAAAGCTGATATACCAGGAGTGAAAAAGATGAGGCGATCATCATGTCCTTTCATATTTCTCTGGGCCACGTCTTATTCCGTTTGAGTTTGATTTATGGATAGGGTGCCTGAAATGCCAAGACATTTCAACGCTTTAACCTGCTCCAGTCGATGCATAGCCAGAGGTACTGACTGTTGAGGTGATAGCGAGAAAAAGTGCTTAACCAGGAGGCGTC
>NC_134783.1:3192500-3200000 GCF_046742065.1 Oratosquilla oratoria
GTCTATCTGACTCTCGCTAAGGTTATATTGGTCGGAAGGAAGTGGAGAAGTTTCACTAGATATGCGGAAGGGAGTTCTTATTGGAAATGGGCCATTTTAACCTCCACTGAGAGATGCATGACGTCCTGCATCTTCAGGGGCGAGAGCTAGAGTGCATGTTTAGTTGCGTCGACGCAAGGTCATGGGATGGGACTTGCGCTTGGGTGAGTTATGTGTGAGTGCGGTAGGTGGGTTGTAGGTGGGGGGTGGAGTTGGGTCGAGGTTGAGTTTAACTTTTCTCAATTTCTCTCCATGTATGGTTACGGTTGTGTGATCGGAAGGATCTGTTAGTAGGAAAACATTGTTAGGGAGTGAGCTTGTGACCGTGAAGGGGCCTAGGAACTTGGGTTTGAGTTTGTTAGTCCTGCTTGAGTCTTTGACCATGACTGTGTCTCCAAGTGTTATGTCAAGTGGAGATGAACGTCTGTGTTGTTTTGTTTTTGTTCTTTCTTGGGCTACTTTGAGGTTTTCTCTGACTTGCTTATAAATGGTTTGCATTCCTCTTTTTAGGCATTGGGTGAGATTATCTAGATTGTATAAGGGGGGCGGTGGTTGGTTGAAGATTTGGTAGGGGAGGCGCATTCTTTGGCCAAAAATTATCTCATGGGGGGACATCTTTGTTGCGGAGTTGACTGTGCTGTTGATACTGGCTTGTACCTGTGGTAGCCAATCTTCCCAACTGTCCATGAGATCGTTGACCAAAGGTCTGAGGACTTCAAGCACTTTGCGATTGGTGCGCTCAGTGAGTCCATTCCCTTGTGGGTGGTAGGCAGTGGCGAAAGTTTGATCTACATTGTAAAGATGTGCTATTTCGCGTATTACCTCGTTGTTGAATTCTGACCCGTTGTCAGATAACATTCGTGTGGGAATGTTGTATCTGCAGAATATATTGTTAACTAAGGCTTTGGCTACAGTCTCTGCTGTTTTGTCTTGTAATGGGACTAGGATGGTGTATTTGGACAGATAATCGACTGCCGTGAGTACATAATTGGAACCTTGATGGCTCGTTGGCATTTTCAGTAAGTCAATGCCAAGTGTTTCCCATGGCTCAGCAGGGAGCGGGATGTCTTTGATATTGAGTATTTTGGGGTCAGGTCCTCTGAATTGGTTGCAAGTTACGCATGAGTCTATGTGTGTGGTTATATCTTTTTTCATGTTGACCCAGTAGAAGGAGTGCCTAGCAGTGTTCAGTGTCTTATCTCTGCCTGAGTGGCCTCCCATTGCACTGTCGTGCAATATGTGTAGGACCTTAGGAACTTGGACTCTGGGAACGACAGATACTTCCCTGTCATTAGTGGTTCTCCTTATGATTCCGTCGACCAGTTTGAGTTCGTCTATAGGGACAGGTGGTCGGGAGTGTAAGGGAGTTCTTGAAAGGAGATGCTGTTTTATTTGAGACCATGTCGGGTCATTGTCTGTTTCATCTCTAAGTTCTTGCATCGGAATGCATGTTGTTTGTGTTAGTGATAAGACGTGAGTTTGTCTGCTTAAAGAGTCAGCTACTATGTTAGCTTTTCCCGCTAGATATGTTATTTTTGGATCGAAGTCAAATAGGGTGGTTTTCCACCTGGCAATTCTGCCATGTAAGTCTTTAGTGTTAAAGAGGTAGACTAGGGGTTGATGGTCTGTAAAGATTGTGATCTTATACCCTAGTATAAGATATTTAAAATGTTTCAAGCCCCATATCAATGCAAGTCCTTCTTTGTGGGTAGTTGAATAGTTACTTTCAGGCTTATTCAGTACTCTACTTGCGTAGGCTATGGGGTGCTCTTTCCCGTTTTCATCTTTCTGCTGTAAGACTGCGCCTATTCCTTTAGAGGAGGCGTCGGTGTAAAGAAGGAATTCTTTCTTCATGTCAGGAAAGGTAAGGACAGGGGCTGTGGTAAGAGCATGTTTAAGGGTGTTGAAACTTGTCTGTTCCTCTTCAGACCATTTGAAAGGCTCGCCTTTTCTTGTGAATTTGGTGAGAGGGGGTGCAATTTCTGCAAATTTGTGTATGAAATGTCTGTAGTAAGATGCTAGTCCTACGAAACTTCTAGTTTCATCTGCGTTTCTGGGGGTTGGGAAATTGTTTATGGTATCTATCTTATCTGTGGTGGTATGGATGCCTTGGCTGGTTCTAGGACAGTTTGATACTGGACACTTTGATACCGGACATTATGATACCGGGCATTTCGCTACCGGACATTTTGTGACTAGGATTTTTCACTACCGGGCATTTCGATACCACTATATATATATATATATACATATATATATATATATATATATATATATATATATATATATATATATATATATACATATATATATATATATATATATATATATATATATATAAGTCATGAAACCAATTTATGTATTAAAATTAAGGAGTTAAAAGTTCAAATTAAAAAACTATAAACAGACTAAAAAAAATTATTTTGTAAAAAACATATTACAAGTCTAATTAAAAAAAAGACGAGCAACAATATTATCTAGTTAAATTTTTTTAATGTTATGAGCAGTGCCACGAAGATATAAAAACCAAATTATGTAATAAAAGTAAGGAGTTAAAAGTACAAATTGAAAAAATATAAACGTATTACAAGTATAATTAAAAAAAAACAAGCAACAATATTATCTAGTTAATTTTTTTAAATTTTATTAGCAATGCCACGAAGATATTGGATTTCATTTGAAGGATCATACTGTTCCAACAATTTTTTATACGCTGATTGGCGTCCCTGTATTTTTTCTTTGAGGGTACGCTGTCTCCACGATTGAGATGGGCAATTCTTGTTGCACTGAGAGCCTCTTCATGTTTTAAAGCAGTTATAAGGGACCAAATATTAGGATGCACATTTGTCACGGAGGTTCTTAGTGCATTATGAAATCCTTCAACATAGTTATTAGTGCGTGGCATACCATTTTCATTGCGTTCATGAACATTCCATAAATGAATAGGGAAGACTGGCTCGACTCTTCGCCTTCGTTGGCCACGACCTCTCACTCCTCCAATATAATATGTTTCGAAATATGAAACAAGCTCTTGGAGAAAATCGTCGTCATCAGTTAATTCTTCGAAGCCGTCAATAACGTCAATAGGAAGGAAAGCAAGTGCGGATAAACATCTCACTTTTAAACTAAAATCATCATCTTGGTGATATTGCTGTTTAAAACCTATTGTTACAACTTGTTTGTAAACATTTTGTGAGAGGTGAAATAGGCAACAGGTAACATCTGAACTAGGGAATATATCTAATAAACTATTGATGGCCGCTTTTTCAAAATCCATCATCACAGTGGCAGGTTCAACATTATGCAAGAGTTCTTTTATAGTAGTAAATAGTCTATTGTAAGTATATTGTGTCTTATTTGGCAGCAAGGCGAACATTCTCAGAACACTAATGTCGTGTCTTGAATATGTAATAGCACATAAATTCAGAGTTTGGGTTTCTTTACATATTATAGTCCAAGGAGCATCTTGTGTAGATCCAGACATTATTTTCATTTGATGATGTAATACTTTTGATTCCACTCTTGCTGCTGTTGCACTGTGATTATGCTCACCTACAGTCTTAACAATTTTGTTGTCACCATCACCAACATAGGTGTGTACGCGGGCTTTACACAACCTATTTTCGCACTGCCAATACTGCTTGGAACCATCCTTATTAGTTTTGTGTTTATCATATATATAGTTTAGATCATCTACTAATTTCTTTCCATTTTTAGTTGAAGCAATTAGACGAGGCATGGGTGATACAATAAAAATATATATATTTATCCGCAAATGCAGCAGCCGTAGTTGATAGCCAAGCGTTAGTAGTAGACTGAAAGATGCAGCAACCGTAGTTGATTGCCGAGCGTTAGGAGTAGACTGAGAGTGATATATACATTATTTAAACAACCAAATACAAGAACAGTATGGCAATTATTTAAACAACCAATTACAAGAACAGTATGGCGATTATTTAAACAACCAATTACAAGAACAGTATGGTAGTTATTTAAAATAAACTCCAATATCTTCGCGCACACACATATATACTGTATATCTAGTGGTATCGAAATGCCCGGTAGTGAAAAATCCTAGTCACAAAGTGTCCGGTAGCGAAATGCCCGGTATCAAAATGTCCGGTATCAAACTGTCCAGTATCAAACTGTCCGGTCACCGCCTTGGCTATCTACCTTATGGCCTAGGAAGGTGAGTTCCGTCTGTAGGAATTTACACTTTCCTAGTTGGATTTTCAATCCTGTGTTTTTGAGTCTTTTTAGGACAATCTCTAGTGTGTGAAGGTGGTCAGTTTGTGTGGGACTATAGATGATGAGGTCGTCTAAGTAGACGAATAATGAGATTCCTATCATGTCGCTGAAAATGCGGGTCATCAACCTTTGTTGGGTGGAGGGGGCATTCTTAAGGCCAAAGGGCATACGCTCGAAATGGAAATGTCCCTTGTCAGTGGAGAATGCAGTTACGGGTTTAGATTCATCGGTGAGCTCGACCTGCCAGAAGCCTGACTTAAGGTCAATTGTGGAAAAATTTGAATTTCCATTACCGATGGTTTGTAAGACATCTTGCATGGTGGGGAGGGGGTGTGGGTCAGATTGAGTTAGGTTGTTAACTTTCCTAAAGTCAATAACAGGGCGTAAAGTTCCGTCTTTCTTTGGGACTAGGAAGAGGGGACTGTTCCACGGACTTTGGGAATAAGAAATTACGCCTTGGTGTAACATCTCGTGCACACTGTTGTCGACTTGTGTTTTCCTACTGTGGGGTATGCGGTAAGCGGGGGTGTATGAGGGGGGGGGGTATTGGGGTGGATTTGGATGTGATGTTTGATTATATCACATTTGCCTAAGGGTTCGCCTTCTAAGGCGATAGCCGGTCTATTCCTTTGTAGGAGGGTCAGTAGCTTGTCATTCATCTCTCCGTTTGCTGATGTTGTGATTTGGTTGGGGTGGATAGGGGTGAGAGTTTGTGGTGGTCTTACAGTGTTGATGTGTTGTGGCAGTGGTTCCTGGATTGGGGAATTCTGGAGATGGACTGAACAAATGTTTGTGTTCTTCCTGATTTTGCGGTGTTGATCGGAGAGATTTGTTAACATAGCTAGGGTGTGTTTATTTTCTGATACTATATCCCAGGAGGACTCCAAAGTTATGTTATTTATTCTTGACGTATCTGGGTCAATTATGACATCCTGATGTTCTATTGCTCCGGGTATGTATAGTGGAACTGTTATTGATGTCTAGGGGGTATGATGACTGTGTTAGACATCAGTGCTTTTGAGGTGACATAAGGTGGTGGACGGAATGAGTAGCTGTTAGTTGGAGAGGGTTTATTTAAGCTAGATAGATATGAAAGAGGTTGTGTGTCTGGGTCGGGTGTTTCAGGAAGTGTTGACTCATTACTTTCATCTCGGAAGGAGATTTTGTTGGTATCTAAGTTGATGATGGACTTCCAGTCTCGTAGGGACTTTAAACCTATTATACCTTGTTGGTCGAGACTCCAGCTAAGTGAAACCTACTTGGGAATTGTTTACCTCTATGTTTAAATCAATCATATCGTGAAGTGATATGTAGATCCTTCTATCAATAGACCTTCCGTATTTGAATACTGGATTTGGGGTGGGTCATTTAGTGCTTCGTAGAGAGCTCTGGGGATGAGGTTCAGGTTTGTTCCTGTGTCAACCATCATGTCAACAGAAATTTGATCTAATTTCACCTTTATGGTGATATAGTTGTGTGGTGTGTCGGACGTTCCTATGGTGGTCTGGTGAGTGAGGCTGGTGCACGTTCCCCCAATCGGTGTTGAGTTGTATGTGTTGTGTGGGAGGAAGGTGTTTGTCGAGGTGTGGTGACTTGTTTGTTTGTTCTCTGATGTGGTTGTGGTTGTGATTTTTGTTGAGAACACTCTTCGTTGGAGTGAGTTGTGGTTTTGTGTAGGTTGCAGTATTTGCCTGGTTGTGTTGGTTTTGACATGGTGGGTGGTCTAGGGGTGGGTGGGAGTTGTTTGGTTTGCTGTTGAGCTCTACATTGGGAATCAGTGTGGGAGGTACCATGAATTGAGCAAGGGGTAGCGCGGTGTTGTACCTGTGGGTGTTGGTATTGTTGAGCTCTACACTGAGAATCAGTGTGGGAAGTAGTTCCATGAACTGAGCAAGGGGTGGCGCGGTGTTGTGCTTGCATTTGTTGTTTCTGTATGCAGTCTCTGGTGTTGTGACTTGTTGAAAGATGGTAGGAACACTAGTTAGATGGTTGCGCTAGATTGGGGCTAGGGGGCTGTTGTGACTGAAGGCTATTTAGTCTAGCAAAATGGTGCTGGTCAGAGAGGGAGATGTTGCAAGCGTTGGTGATGTCTAGGATGTAAGTATAAGCTAATGGGTTACTAGTGTTTAAATCCCTTTTTGCGGCTTCTCTTTGGCACTTTGGAGGGAGTTGGGAAAGATATATACCTACCTCTAGTAATGAGCATAGGTTTTCCAAGGTCATTACCTTTTTACCTGTGATTGTGTCTGTGTAAGTCCATGGGCTATTGTTGTACAGATTTTCCCTAATTTCTTTAATTGTGTTTGCAACATTTTCTTTATTGTTGCTTTGTTTTTTAACTCTAGTATTATTTAGAAATGTGAGGATAAAACTAATGTTGTTTGTTTGTTTGCTTTGAAAGACATTTAACAGATGTTGCTTATAATTGCTATATGTGATCCCTGTGGCTATCAAACTATCTAGCATCCAAGCCGTGGACCTATGTTCGTCCGATGCTTCTATTTTCTGGCGGCATAGATTTATTTTATCTAAGTCAGAGTAGTTTGGGTTTTTTGAAAAGAAAAGATCACATGCTGTCAGGAAGTCTGTGATGGAGAGTCCGCTAGCTTGAGAGAAGGTTGGAATTTCGGTTAGAGGGGTGATGGTTTGGTAGTTATTAATTATTGTAGGTTGAAGTTGTGGGTTAGGATGTTGTGATGGGTTTGGGGCAAGGTTAGGTGGTGGTTGGGGGTGTGGTGTGGAGGTGGGTTGACCAGATGGGAAGTTGGGAGAAGGAAAGGCAAAGTTCTCGTATGCATGGTTTGTGGGGTTTAGGGATTGTTGCAGGGGAATCAGGGGGTTTGGGATGTGGGGGGTGGTTGTTGAGGGTTTAGTTGGTGAGGGTCGACATGAGAGGGAATTTGGGGTTGCGGAGAGGTGTGGGGGGTTTGTTGTTGAGGGTCTAGGTGAGGGGGAATTTGGGGTTGTGATGTGGAGTGAGGGAGGGGGTTGGGCAAGTGTTGTAGTTGGAAGGGGTTAAAAGGGTCTTCCCGTGAGTGGTCATGGTGAAGGGGTATGTGGTCATAGTATTCCTCAGGAAGTATTTGAGAATCTGCCTTAGTCGTGTCATGGTCTTGGTCTTGAGAGGGTTTATCTTCTTTAGATGAGGAAAGAAATCCTTGAAGTAAATTTCTGACCTTGGCTCTCGTACCTGTAGCCATGTTAGTGTCTAAC
>NC_134783.1:3205000-3207500 GCF_046742065.1 Oratosquilla oratoria
GAGGGCTCGCCTAATACGGGATTAGATGAAATTGAGACTAGATCTTCCATTGTTACGTGAAGCGTGGTCGGGGACTAGTACAGTCCTTTTGAACCATCACCGTAGCATGGTTGCTAGCGTCTTGACCTCGTGATTTTCGACGCACGGGTCAGGGTTCGTATCCCATGGCGGAGCTTCTAAAAATGTTCATATATATATATATGTATGTGTGTGTGTGTGTGTGTGTGTGTGTGTTTGTGCGCGCGCGCGTTTGTGTGTGTGTGTGTGTGTGTGTGTGTGTGTGTGTGTGTGTGTGTATGCTGGACTGTGGTGCTGGACGGACGTGTTTTTGTGGTCGTCCCGCGAGTGAATCCTAAATCGTATTATTCTGACTTTATTATCGCATAGTTAAGTCTATCAGGACAATGAAATAGTGTATGTGCAATCGAGATAGGCCAATAGTGAAGAAACTATGGATAAGATACATCCCACTAAATTAGTAAAACTTGACGGTGATGATAAACTATGCGGCAAGTGTACCTCGCTCCTGTTTACAGCAGCAGTTAAGTGTGACCAATGCAAAGAACTCTTTCATCTTAAATGCTCTAAAATGCCTATTCATCTTTTGATCAAGTACTTTACTTCCCGTATAACCTATAACTGTGAGGAATGTATTAAGGCGAATACAGAGGGATATGAGGAAATACTAGTCTGGGTAAACGACCTTGGAGCCGGCGCTCACCCAACAAGCGATGACGTCAGCAAACAAGACAAGACCACAGCAACGGAGCAAACTACCAGTTACTACCAAGAACCAATTAGCAGATTGGAAAACAGTATTGCAGAGCTGCGTGCAGAAATGCACAATCTCACACAAAAAGTGACAACTGAAGGTAAGCAGAAATTATTTTCTCATGTATTACAATCAACCAAGGATAGCCAACAGCTGGCAGAATATAAGAAATCGAGAGGAATGTCAGAAGCAAATCAACAGGCTGTTTTCATAAAACGGAAAAGTGGTTCTACAGTAACAAAAGAAGATAACGATCAGATTGTAACAGCTCTGAAATCTGTCCCTATTGTGTCAATGAGAAACGTGACAGAAGACACGGTGAAGCTAGTATTCCCAAACAATGCCATAACCACCCAAGCCGTAGAAGCCCTGGAAAAAACGCCCAACTCAAATCAGTATGAGCTCGCCCATCAGAAAAAATTGAAGCCTAAGTTAGCCGTGACATACGTACCAGACTCAATTGTGGACTCAGAATTAAACCAAATAATATTGGATAAGAACCCAAGTATTACTGAACTCATAGATGAAGAGAATGAAATAAAAGTTCTGACTAGTAAACCAAGTGCACCAGGGTTCAAAACTGTCATACTAGGAGTGTCACCAAGAATCAGAAATGCCGTCATGAAAAATGGGGGATGCATCTACCTGCATATGTCACAATGTCATGCATATGACCATTATTGGGCATTGAGGTGTGGTAATTGTTCACAGTATGGTCATAAGACTGAAAAGTGTACCCAGCTGAAACCCCGATGCGGATATTGTGCCGGAGAACACAGGTCAAATGATTGCACCACGAAAGATAACTTGAAATGTTGCCACTGTGCAGATGCCGATAGGCCACAAACAAACCATTCAATATTTAATATAAAATGCCCAGCATTCTTAGAAGCCAAAAACCGAGTTATCCGACGCACAATGACATGTGAAGAGGATATAAATCCAAAAAAACTAAGATTAGAGCCAAGTCTACAGGTAAAAAGTCCTACATACCAAACAGATTCGCAAAATTGCTCACCCCCAGATTGCCAATTAAGCACACCACTACTCAATAGATCATCAATAATATGTTGCAACATAGAGGGTATTTTTCCCAGGAAAAAACATTATAAAAGAAATATGCTAGCTGAAATAGCTAGGGCATGTAATGCAATATTAATGTGTTTTACCGAATCACACTTACGGCAAGATATAAAAGATGGGGAAATAAAAATTAGTGGTTTCCAACAGTTTCGAGGAGACCGCCTAGCAGGAAGGAAAAAAGGTGGAGTAATAGTTTATGTGAGGGATGATTGGTCTCGGCATACAAAAATGTTAGTAGCAGGTTCCGATGGTGAAACAGAATACCTAGTGCTATATATAGAGCGACTGAAAAATATCATAATTACTGTATACAGAGCGCCAGGATGTTCACAACAGAGTTTTCTAAATTTTAATGATTGTATAACGGAGGAGATACGGAGATTGGGACCACCAGAGCCAACAATAATTATAAACGGGGACTTCAACCTGCCAATTATAAAATGGGACACCATGACAATATATGGGGGAACAGCCGTGGACAGACTACACTCTACAACGTTGGTGAACTTGGCAAACGAATTTTTACTGAAACAACTAATAAACGAACCTACGAGAGGAGAGAACATTCTCGACCTGGTATTTACTAATAACGAAGAATTGGTAAATACGATTGACATTGAAGACACTATACTATCAGACAACAAA
>NC_134783.1:3220000-3232500 GCF_046742065.1 Oratosquilla oratoria
GGCAAGGTAGATGTTCCTTTTGATCTAGCTGGTTTTTCGTTCCACCATCCTTTCTTTATTATCCCTGCTGAAGGTTTGCCGGCCAAAATTATCTTAGGGTTTGATTTCCTCGCTGCGCACAAAGTGACGTTGACGTTCAGTCCTTTAACATTCCAAGTTAAGGGCAAGGATATTCCCGTAATCCTTGCGGGGACGGCTCAACACTCACCGCCATTCATCGCCGTGTGCGAGGAGCGTCATAGTTTTCAGCGGGAAAGTGAAACTCCCACTTTCCCGGTTAAGTCAATCGAACATCAATAGGTGCCTGGGTTCTCAGGGGGAACCGTAGGATTGATGCTCGAGAGGGCAAACGAGCTCGCTCCCGCAGGTCAGGCTTTCTCGGCGCTGTTTACAGCACGCCCATATGCCGAAGGCGCCAGCCTGCTAGGCCAGGGAGTAGTGGAGCTGATCAGGATGGAAGATGGCAAGGCATGGTGTAAAGTTCCATTCCTGAACTTGGGCCCGGACACCCATGAGGTTCGTAAGGTCCAGGTAGTCGGAGACATTTCCCTCTTAGGGGAGATTGCGCTAATAGACGGTGAAACTAACGTCTCGGTTGGAATGGTCCAGGCGTCTAACGTAGTGGATGGCTCTCGCGTACACAAGTTACGATTGGAAGTAGGGAAAATTTTCCCTAATAGGCATGGCAGGGAAAGTATGGCTCTGACCTCTTTAGTGGTCAAATATGCCGATTTTTTTGCCTTACCGGGGGATCCACTTACCGTGACCCCTCACTTCCTACACGAAATTCGGACATTTGGACCGCCAGTCTACCGCAAATCTTATCCCTTCCCTGAGAAGTATATAGGTGAGATTAGAGACCTCATTGGGGATATGCTCAGTAAGGGGATCATTCGCCCATCTCGTTCTCCTTACAATGCTCCTATTGTTCCGGTTGTGATTTTCGTGCTCTAGATAGACACGTGGTTGATGATAGGTTCCCTCTCCCCCATATCGATTCAATGCTGCGCAGTCTCGGCTCCAGCGTCATCTTCTCTCTGCTTGACTTAAAGCAGGGCTATCTCCAGATCCCACTGATGGAAAGCATCTGCGAGAAAACGGCATTCTCGACTCCCGAAGGGCATTACGAGTTCACGTCTCTCCCCTTCGGGCTAAAAGACGCTCCATCCTGTTTTCAAAGGGTGATGAACCAGGTACTAACGGGGCTGTTAGGGGTCAGTGCGATGGTGTACATAGACGATATAATTGTTCTGGGTACGTCCTGGGTCGACCACCTCAAGAATCTTGAGGATGTCCTTAGGAGGTTGCAGGAGGCAAACCTCTCATTGAGGCTGGAGAAATGTAATTTCTTCCAGAAGGAGGTCGCTTACCTAGGTCATGTAATATCCCAGGAAGGGATAAAGCCCCAGCCAGAGAAAGTCCAAGCCATCAAAACTTTCCCCCGGCCAACGCGTCGGAAAGAGTTGCTTTCCTTTTTAGGTTTAGCGGGATATTACCGCAAATTTATCCCGCACTTCGCGGCCCTTTCGTTGCCCCTAATAGATATGACAAAGGGTGACGTCGCAGGGAAGCACAACAATCGTGTGCTTGGTGCGTGGACACCTCCTCAGTTGCATGCGTTTGAGTCCCTCAAACATCATTTGTCATCAACGGTGGTCCTTCCATACCCCAACTTTTCCAAACCGTTCTTACTCACCACCGATGCTAGTGCCTCGGCTATATGGGGCGGGCTTCAACAAGAGGGCGAAGGAGGTGCGAGACGTCCACTCTCGTACTTCAGTCGCACGCTGAACACGCATGAGAGACGGACTGTTAAGGGCACAAACACTCGGATCCTCCGGTGGCAGATGGCCATCGCCGACTTCGACATCCAGGTCGATTACATACCCGGGAGATTGAACATTGTTGCGGACGCGCTCTCTCGGATACGGGGGGCTGACCACCCTATAGATGACTTCATAGTTTCGGCCGTAACCACGGGTGGCCGAGGGAACTCATGCACAAATACTGATGAGGATACCATCACTTGGAACCAGGTTGAGATCCGAAAGGATCAGGATGCACACATTGGGGTCGAGTAAAACAGTACCTCAAAGGAGTGACGTCAGAAGTGCCAAAGATCCCGCGCCTAAGAGTGCCAATCGGGGAGTTCCGACTCCTCCCCGACGGACTCCTATATCATGCGCGTAGGAATGCATACCAGTTGGAAGAGCTTCGCCTGGTATGCCCTGATGGAGCAAAGGCGGCAGCGTTACGTATCGCCCATTTCCTTCCGATGGCGGGCCATGGTGGAATCCAAGTTACTCTGGAACGCCTACAGAAGTTTGCCTTTTGGCCTAAGATGTCGGAGGATGTGAAGGATTTTATAAAAAAAAAAAAAAAAAAAAAATGCAAAATCTGCATTACTTGCAAACCTTCCTATGACCTCCCAGCTCCACTTAGACAGTTTCCTGACGTGAAAGCTCCATTTGAGAGAGTGCACGTTGACCTCATTGGTCCACTAACCACCACGCTAACTGGTGCGAAGTACATCCTGACCGTAGTCGATGTACTAACCCGCTTTCTGGTCGCTGTACCTATTAATTCAAAGGAAGCGAGGACAGTAGCCCGTGCCTTTCTACAACACGTCCTGGCCATATATGGCGCTCCAAGGCAGGTAATCTCAGATGGCGGTGGTGAATTCATGAACGAGACGTTCAAAGAGGTGATGGCGATGGCAAACATCAGCCACCACAAAATCACCCCTATGTATCCCTCGAGTAATGGCATAGTTGAAAGGGTAAATGGTACAATTATAAAGATATTACGGTCCCTAGCACAGGATAATCAAACCGGCTGGGACCAGATGCTTCCTCTGGCGGTGTTGGCGTACAATTCCGCGTACCATAGAGTCCTCAGAGATTCCCCTCATTTCCTCCTTTTTCACAGAGACCCCGTCCTACCTACAACTGAGTTCACCAGGCCAAGTGCCCCTTGGTACAACACCAAAAACCTTGCAGCCGAAACAATGGCGTTAGCAAATGCATGTTTCAATAGGTGCCAAAAGTTCATAGAGGCTGCCACTATTGACAGGCACACGAAACGGCCCAGGGCTAGAGTAAAGCAGCTCGCCCTTGGTGATAGAGTGTACGTAACCACAAAACCTAGACAGGGGGTGTCAAAAAAACTGCAGCCATTATACCAAGGCCCCTATAGAGTAATCAGAAGGGTGAGCGATGTCATTTATGCCATCAAGCATATCAAGTCGGGACGTGAGTTCTGTGTCCACACGGACCGGATCAAACTCGAGGGCAATCTCTCTGTATGTGAGAATAAGAACGTACGACGCGCGTTCCCCACACATGAGCAAGAGGTTACAGACCTACTACAGAGTAGCGAGTCTGACCCCTCCGAGTGACACCACTCGTGAGAAGGATTCCAACCTACCATCATGGTAGAGACTTTCTCTTCGCACCTGCCGTCATTTGGCAGCGATCAGGTGCATATTTTCCCCCTAGTTCTGAAATATTTCATGTAAATAATGTTTGTTGTATATACATATTCCTTAGGAGTGTGATCCACTCGTACCCCCCCCCTCTTCTGTGCAAAGTTTCTGTAGCAGGCAGCTCAATGCCTTGTGGCATGAAGCGGTTGGAGGTCCGCAGAGCGTTGACAGGATAAACCAGCACTTGCCCGCAAACGCACCAGGTTGACAGAAGACGTTTGGATTAGACACAGCCCTGTGACCTCTCCGTGTACCACATCCACGTAAGTTGGCACCTGTCATGTCCATATTTTTTTCTTTTTTTTTCAGTTGTGCACACATTCCCCATTTGTGAAAACATCAATATACTTCCTTCGCACCCTGCCTCGGTTGCATGACAGCTAACCCCCCCCCCCTCTGGGACAAGATTCTGCTGTTGTTGTTTTTACAGGTTGCCCGTTTCTGCTGGTCGTGGGACGTAGAACACCTCTCAGATGACGAGAGGGCTCAGCCCCGCCAAGTGAAGGACACCAACCCCTTCTCATGACAACACCATCGCCTGCAGAGGGGCAGAAGCCCTTGTATCTCTATTTCCCTTTTTTTTTTTTTTTCTTTTTTTTCTTTTTTTTTTCGTTGGCACTTTGCCGCGGAGTTTTTTTTTTATCGTAGTGATTGACGTAACTAGGCGACCCATTTTTGGTGGGCCACCTCCTTACGTCGTACACATCGGTTTTTCCCTCACGCTGAATTTGTATTTGTGTTCGGCGGCTGTCGCTGCCTTTTGTTGGCAGGGGGAGGGATGTGGCATGGGTAGGCAACGCCGAATTAGCGTCTCGCGTTGGGTCACGTGCTCCCGCGTTAAGTTGGCGTGGGACGCGACCCAGCGTGACCATTGTTCTGCGGCGCGTCATCACGTGACCCAGAGGCTAGCAACTGATTGGATGACGCGCTAGGCTGACCCGCAGGGCGTCTAGCCGCGGCCGGACATAGTCAGACTCTCTCTCTGACTACGCTACTAGACAGACGTGAGCCTAACGGGGTGCTGGTTACAGGACACAAAGAGTAAGTGTGATATTCTATTCACAGTGCCGATTAGTTCTCTCCCCCATTAAGCCTCCGATACACATTTCATATTCTGTGCTACATAATAAAGAGCCAACACATTCTACGTGTTTTAGTCATTTAGCCTAACCATTCGGACACCTTACCATATACATACATACATACATACATACATACATACATACATACATACATACATACATACACACACACATACATACATACATATACATACATGCATACATGCACACATACATACATATATACTTACATACGTACATAAATTCATACATACATACATACATGCATACATACATACATACATACATGCATACATACATACATACATACATACATACATATATACATACATACATACATACATACATACATACATACATACATACATATATACATACATACATGCGTACATACATGCATATTACATTCATATATACATACATACATACGTACATTTATACATACATACATACATACATACATACATACATACATACATACATACATACATACATATATACATACATACATGTCTACATATACTTGTACATATATGCATGTATACATTCATACACACATACATACATACAAATGTTATCATCTCCCAGTTATCATATCTCTTTGATAGCTAGCGTGCACACTCGTGCACGCAAACATATGCTACGAAAGGGTACTCCGACGTCGTCGCGGATCTCCCGAGGGAAAAGTCAATTGTCCGAGTGACCCAGCTCACCAACCTTTCCAGGCGATGCCCCTAGCAAAGAATAGACTCAGTGCATCACGAATCAAGTCACCTGAAGCCCTCTACTTGAACAAAGAAACATCTGCGCGGAGAAAAGTCTAATCCGGCGCCTCTCGCGTCGCTCAAGTCGAAGCGACGAAACCTTTTATATATTCATAAAAAATGTTTTTGGCGACCCTCCGATGTTTGAACGGAGCTTGCCTTTTATTTGTAGACGAGAGAGCTGTCTGGCATATTAAAGTAAAGGTAGACTACCAGACTTAAAATCACCAATGTAGAGTTAAACTTACATTTTACATTCTGGCGCCCAGTGGAGTGTTACAAATATACACTCTTCATTATACAGCGGTGAACATCGAAGCAGCTGTTCAACACAAATTCGAAGCACCTTCCAGCATTCCACTTACGAGCCAAAGCACCGACACTCTTCGCATCAGCACCCACTCTCAACGTCACTCCGAAGCCAACAACTCAACAACAGCCGTTTCGATCTTTGCTGGAGCAATTACATACGAAGCAATCCTTCTTAGCTGCATCGTCCACCATCCCACTATGAAGCGAAGCACTATTTCTATGCTGTGCACCCTATAGTATCTACAACGAGGATATCCCCTCAGATGCATTCTCCAGCATCTACGAGGAAATCCCCCTCCGAGGTATTCTCCAGCATCCACGACGCCCGTCGCCCCTACCACGTCAACACAGAAACGCTGGACCACCCCTCTCCACTATCGCACGAGTTGAACAGCCATCCTTCTCCACCATCGCCTGAGTTGAAGCCCCCTTCTCCAACATCGCATCGCGCCCCGCACGTCACTGCTCCATCAGCCAACGATCATCATCTACGCAGCAACGATTGTCGCAGCATCTACGAGCCAACGCTCCCCCACTCCCGCATCTAGCTGCGCAAGAATCTCCACATTCATTTATCTTATTTTGTCTTTATATATTTACACATCTTGGTTACATTTTTTTCTAACTTACCAACAATAATATGCTAATTGTTCCCCCTTTTTCTAGCAGTGAGTCCCTCCATCTTCTCGCCCCACTGCAGCACCATCATCGACTAACACTCCAACATCATCTTGGGTAAGTAGATATTTTTCCGTCCTCAGTGTCACCTAGGAGCAACGCGGTCTCCACACATTTTTATTCCATACATGAACGTGTCAAAAACCCTCTCTGACTCGATATACCGATCCTATACACGAAGCCAAACTAAGTTTCCACTAACCATGTATCCTCCTTCTATTACCAACTCTTCAGAAAATTTATCCCCTACTCACAACACCATGGCAACACAAAATCTTATCACAGTCATCAAAGATGAGACATTACCACTCTTCAACGGCAGCAACATTCCTGTACACAATTTCCTTACTAAGGTTCACTCAGAAATACTACTTAGGAATACCACAGATGACAAAACAAAGATATCAATCTTTGCATCCAAAATAGACAAGCATGACACATTAGTTGGAGACTTCATTCAGTCTGACTTATTTGAGGAAACAACATCTATAATCAATTCATAGAACAATTAAAAAAGTCATTTGCTACTTTTGAGCCACTTGGAGCACTTTCCTCCTATACTCCTTGTCAAGAACTTACAATCATGGTCCTCACACCACTAAGGAAAAAATGGTCAAAATAGCTTCAGCATTTAAGAGCGAACTCAGAGAAAGCCTAAAAAACTCAGAATGGGTCTCAGACAAAAAAAAAAAAAAAAAAAAAAAAAAAAAAATCCGGTGGAACACGTAGTTTCCCTCATGGTATACTTTCTCCTATTCTCCCAATTACACCCAAACACACTCCAGAAAGCTAGCACCATTACATTCACACCAGGTATCACATTAGGCGAATTCTCCAGGAAATCCTCTGACACGAACTAAGTTATCACTCAAATACAAAACCAGTCAGTACCCATAGCACCGACACACACGATAGCACAGGTCACACTATCCCCCTCACATAACACGAAAACAAGACATACATCACGCATGCAAGATCGCTCACTACAACGATCGCCGTAAAGAACACGAATGTTTTGTACATACTGCCACGAACCAGGACACCTCGTTAACACGTGTTATCACAGATACCCGTCACCTGTGGCGATGCTATTGTGAGAAGAGAAAGAGGGTTTGATGAGTTTTTCTTCTTTATTGTAAGATACGAGTGAACTGGTTTACATGCGGTAGAAGCCGATATATATACCGCGTGGGTAGTCACCCGTGGTGCGTAATTACATAATTGCACTGGATTAGGTTAGGTTGAGTCAAGCAGGGTCGTACTGTCAGAGAAGTGTCAGGTCTGGGCGACATGACGCCCGTTCCCTGTCACGTGGTTATCGTGGTGTGTACAAACCTAACCGATACTGCGAGCATCATGGTACATGTTTCCACAAGAGTAATCGTTGTTGTGTGCTGCTAGCACGGAGTCAACACAGACCAGAATCCCCAGATTGCTCTCCTGCTAGATATTCATGTAACATATATACTGCTAGACATTCACGTAACACGTCTCCTGCTAGACATTCACGTAACACATTTCCTGCTAAACATTCACGTAACACATCTCCTGGAAGGCATTCACGTAACACATCTCCTCTGTCACTACAGGATGCAAAGACTCAGTACACACCAAGAACAGTTACTCCATATGAAGATATTTAATCTTCATCTCTACCGGTACATACCCTGGATATCCCAGTCATGTTTTCCGATTCCTTAGCCTTCAATGCTAAGTCTAGTAACACCAAGGTAGGAATATTTCTCGACACGGGTTCCCCAGTTAACATCATATCATTACACAATTTCCACAAATCCCGCACGGAAACAATATGTGTCATCATTTTGGAACCCCCGACGTCAACCTTTGCGATGTAGATGGTGTACCATTCCAAATCATTGGTAAATTCTCCCTAGACATTAGCTTTAAAGATAAGTGCCTAGCCATTCCAGCTACCACCTACGTAGCTGACGTCTACTTTCCTGCTGTTATCCTCATAGGCTTAACATTAATGAAGCAACATAATATGATCATTTACCCTGCTCAACATGGCATCATTTATGCTAATAATTTCCTCCTTGCATGACCATCAGCAACTTCCCACAAAGACAACTACATCAACGTGGCAGAGCAGGCAGAACTAGATTTAATGTCACCTAATTCTAGCCACAGCGCTCAAATTCACTCTGCTTCATCACACAAGGATGCACCAGCTGTTAACTCAAATGGTATTGCCACACAGACTCATTCCCACGACTCTAAATCTACTAATTCACTAACAGCTTTGGACATGTGTTCAAAGCATAACAGACGCACTAACTCCTCCTGCATGTCCAAATCAACAAAACTAAGGACAAAACACCTAGTATATAACGTTTATCTTTCACCGCTTGAGGACACTTCTTGCCTCTCTTAGAGGAATTTCAACACAAAATACTCCGAGGTCTTGGAAGTGTTACCTACATTCAAACACAGTCACGCAGAGCTTATCAGCCCAAAGACGATGTTCCCTCATGAATATACAAAGATACACATACGAGTTTTCCAAGCACAAAGACACCGATGTACTCTGTATGCCAGAAACTTGCCGTGTCAATAGCATTTCCCTGCTTTCAGCCATCAGCTCTGCGTCAAAGAAAGGTCATACGCATTTTGATTGTCAATGACACTAACGCACCCTTCTATCTCACAGTTGGTACAAACATTTGCGATTTCGAACTATATCCTTTACGCATCAAAGACATGGATGACAAGTTCCTAGCTTCTCAAGTTTGTGCAATAATTTTCGACGCGCACACCGCACATAAACCCATTGATGCATCATATTTTAACCCCATACAATTCCTTGATACACAAGCAGACTTGGTTGCACTTTGCAACAAATTTAGACATACCATTGCCGCTCAAGGTGAACCCCTTGAAATCACTCATCTTATTCAGCATCATATACCCCTTCGTGAGAACTCTAAATCATGTTACATTCCCGCATACATATTACCACAGAGCAAACGCATGATTGTAGATAACCTTTTCCAAGATATGGTTTCGTAAGATAATATTGAATCATCCATCAGCGAATGAAATTTCCCCCTCTTTGTTGTCCTTAAACGCGATAGTACCTTCCGCCCTGTAGTAGACTTCAGAAAGTTAAATAAGCTAATCAAACCAGATAGACACCCAATTCCTCTCTTAAAAGATATCCTCCACTCCGTTGGTGACGAGAACGTAAAGTTCACGACCTTAGATCTTATGTCGGAATATTTCCAGATTCCCCTTGCCCCAGATTCTAGGCCTCTGATAGTCTTTAGCACACCCACAGGTCACTATTACTTCAAACGACTCGCCATGGTTCTCGTATTAGCCCATTCAGTGTTACAAGATTCATGCACGCAGTATTTGCAGGTCTACTAGGTCATTCATTGTTTATGTACCTCGATGTGATTATCGCTTCCAAATCCGTTAGTGAACATCTACACACTCTACACACTGTCTTCTCACGACTAGAAAAAGCAGGTCTCAAACTGAAGCTTAAGAAGTGTTCCTTCCTTCAGAAAGAAATACGCTTCCTAGGGCATATCCTTAATTCACAAGGAATTTTAACCTCGCAGGACAAGGTCAAGGCAGTCATAGATTTTCCACGCCTTACTTTTGTAGAAGACATACGTTCATTCCTTGGTCTGTCAGGTTCTTACAGACGTTACATTCAAGGTTAAGTTAGTATACAGTGGTTGCACTGACGTCACAACTCATCGGCTAACCCGGATGAGCGGCCATATTGGAGACATTGGAGCGTAAACAAACAGATCAGACGTGTATGTTACAGGCAAAACTTTTTGGAAATTTAACTGTGTTATGATGTTTATAGGAAGACCATGTTTCAGCCCTGGCTTATAAATTAGTTGGCCTGTCTATGAAAACCTCGAAACAGTCAATAATTACCTCACACTTAGTTCCAAAATGTTTTCTAAATTCCATTGACATTGTTTTAGCAAGTGTATCCCTGGATGGCCAAAAAACTAAAGGTTTCATCCTGACGTACATCACATCAACATCAAACAAGATCCTGCATACAGTTGAGTGAGAAACAACAAATTCATAAGACAAAAATAGAGCTGACACATTCAGTCATAACCTCATCATTATCATAATCAACATCTGAAATGTGCTCATACTTTTTTTTACAGGAAGGAAGGGTTAAAAAAAAAAATCCACAAAATCTGGAATGTGGGAAATCCTGTGTAATATAACACTTTCTCATCTTTATCGTTAAATTCCTCTACATCATACATATGTGAGTGAGCTTCAACTTTGGCTTGAAGCTCAATGTTTTCAGTTCTCAAATTCTGCAATCATTGAAGACATCATACCTTCTGTCAGATATGTCTGTGTTCCACTTCCTGGAATAGTAGGTTGGACCTCTGTTGTATCCTTAACTTTATTAAGTAATAATAATGATTCGGCTGCTGCATAATCCTTTTTCTTTTGAATTATGTCTTCTCATCGTTTAAACCTTAAGATCTCTGGAGAAGCAACTGGTGGTTTTGCTTTTGAACCAAGCATGTTTACTGAGGATACCCAATTAGGGCTGTCCCTTTGATACAATTATGCCTTCTTCTCTGTTGAAATAAATAAATACAATGAAAAAAAAATTCTAAACTAAATATGACATATTTTGATAGCACATCTTAATCGAGACTTTGTTGATGGACAGATAATGTGTCAATTGTAAGATGTAAAAGTTAGATTTTTCACTAATTAAAATTAGAAGAAATAAACAAAGTTATCATAATAGTTATTAATAATTAATTTATCGAAATATATTATTATTTTTCATTTAATTTTTTATTTACTGGACTTATTTTATTTTTAGATTAAAATGTTAAACTTACTCAAGTCTATGTACACTGTTAATGCAAAATATTTGTTGTTCCTTTGTGCTTCCTGATAGAATATGGGTCACCCATAGTAAAAAAAAAAAAAGAAAAATAATAAAATGGCCTAGAAAGATGTAACTGAAAAAATTAAGGCAGCAGCAGACATAAAAAACTAGATTTTATTGTACCTACTGCCTATTCCTAGTTTCAAGGTTATATAATTATCTATATATAACCTTGGCTAGTATCTATTGCCTGTCCTCCACTGTTGCTCAGATTCAGTGCCAGTTAAGCCCTACACCATATTTATTGCCCAGACATGTTTTAATTAATAGGCCATGGCATGACCACATTTCAAACCTAATTTATAAGTCATGAACAAACCCGTTATTAAAAATAGACCTGGGCCTACTTACCAGAAATATAGTGAGCTGAACAGATTCTAATATTGTCAAAAAAAATTCCATCAAAGTTCTGCTGTAAGCTCGCCAACCATAAGCGTCGTCGATCTTCACAAAGCTTTTTCTATTCCAATCCTTGATTTTTTATAATTTTAGGGAGTCTGTAAAACTGCAGTTCTTTCTCTCTATCTGACCTATTATGGTATCCCACAACTCTACAATAATTCACCATTGTTATTTAAATTTATCGCCAAAGACACAATGAGTAAATGACAGGTGAGCACGATAAACAGGTCGGGCAAGCACGTTTGTTTACACGACAATGCCTCCAATATGTCCGGGTCCAGGTTTGGTGACGTCAAATGAAACCACAATATAGCAACGCCTTTAACTTCACTACTTAAGAAGGACACACCCTACATTTGGACACCTGACCACGAGATACCCTTTAATGACTTAAAGAAAGCCTTGGCCACGGCACATGTCCTTGCTTTCCCAAACCACAAACTTCCTTTTACAATTTACACTGATACGTCCTACACAGGACTTGGCGCAGTCCTCATGGAACACCACGGCACAAAACTTAGACCAATTGTCTATTCGAGTCGCACGCTCAACAAACACGAGCGAAATTACTCAGTCACAGACATAGAAGCATTATCTGTAGTATACACACTCAAACATTTCAAAGAGATCATACTTGGTTACGAGATACACATATATATAGATCATCAACCAATGTTACACCTCTTCAGGGGAAAAAATCTTTCCTAAAAACTTGCCCACTGGTTCCTTACCATGCAAGAGTTCATGCCCCCCTTCATTTTGTTCAAGGAAAAATGAATCTAGTTGCAGACGCTCTCAGTCGCCATATTGCGACCATTACTAAGAATCCCCTTTCAGTAAAACTTACACAAGCGCGTTGC
>NC_134783.1:3237500-3242500 GCF_046742065.1 Oratosquilla oratoria
AAGAGTCTGTTAATTAAAAATTCTCCAAGAAGTAAAGAAGGATGTATTTATAATATACCATGTAAAAACTGTGATTTTATTTATATAGGCCAAACAGGCAAAGGCTTAGAAAAAAGAATAGGCCAACATAAATATAGTATTAGAACGGGGCAAGTGTCCAGTGGATTATTTGTCCACCAAAGGGATTATGGTCATAATATTGACTGGGGAAATTCTAAAATAATTACTTCTTGTAATAACATTATAGAAAGATATATTATTGAATCTTGTTTTATAAAAAGAAATTTTGGAAATAACATGAACTTGAGTTTGGGTTTATTTAAATTGGACAATTCTATTATTGACAAAATTGTGTGTGATAAAATGTAACATGGGACCTCTCCGAGTATGCTTGTCTTCTTATGTATTTATTGTTTCTTTCTGTATTGCTTTTTTGTACCTTTGAAAATGTCTAAATAGACGAAAGCGTTCTGAATCTGTTTTTTCAATTTCCCGGCGGTTTCTGTAAAAATAGTTTATCACGTGTGGTTTGTGATTTCTTTGCAAATATATATATATATATATATATATATATATATATATATATATATATATATATATATATATATATTTACATATATACATACCCCCGTCTGGGGTATTGGTTGCTTGTTATTGTGGCAAAGTAGCATGCAGTCGATACTTTAGGGTCTATATGGGGCGCCCCTACGGACCAGAATCACACATCATTTTGTCTATGATAGAAGAAATTCTGTTCATAGAGAAATGATGACACTTTTATACTACGACTGTCCCTCCGTTATGCTGTCCCCCAACCCCTTGTTGCTGTCCTGTACCATTTCTCTGAGTATTCTCTTTCTGATTGGGGGAATTCCCTGTGGTGGGGGAAAAGAATACTGCCACCAAGTTTTCCCACTTGGATCGTAAGAGGCGAGAAGAAAGGGACGGGGAGAGGGACTAGGCATCCTTCTCCCTGTAGCCCCAAGGGGCAAATTCCTAAAAATCAAAGGAAAGGCATAAGGGGTGCTGGAGGGCCTCGGGCCAGCACCCTAAGGTTTGGGTCTTTTAATGTGCGTGGATGTGGTACAGATGAGAGTAAAAGGGAAGAGATAGGTAGTATGTTTGTGAGAAGAAAGTTGGATGTGTTGGCTTTGAGTGAAACTAAGTTGAAAGGGAAGGGTGAGTGTAAGTTTGGGAGTGTAAGTGGGAGGTTATCAGGAGTGAAGAGAGGGCGAGGGAGGGAAGGGGTGGCTATTCTAGTAAGTGAGGAGATAGGTAAAGGGGTAGTGGAGTGGAAGGAGGTTTCCTCAAGGATAATGTGGATGAAGGTGAAACTGGGAAAGGAGATGTGGGTCTTTGTAAGTGCATATGGGCCGGGCAGTGAGAAGAACATGGAAGAAAGGGAGGCCTTTTGGATAGATTTAAATGAGTGCATAGAGGGTTTAGGAAGAAATGTCAATGTAATAGTACTGGGAGACCTTAATGCTAGGGTGGGAAATGGTCCAATCGATGGAGTGGTTGGGAAGTGTGGAGTTCCAGGAAAGAATCGTAGTGGAGAGTTGATGGTGGAAATGTGTCTAGAAAGAGAGTTGATGATAGCAAATACAGTATTTCGGAAGAAAGTCAAGCATAAGTACACATGGGAGAGGGTGGTGGAGGGAAGGGTGGTAGATAGAGCGCTAATGGATTATGTAGTGGTAAATAGGATTATGATAGGAAGAGTTAAGGATGTACATGTGCTAAGGGGAGAGGGTGGGGGAATATCAGATCATTTTTTGGTGGAAGGTAAGCTGAGAGTGGAGGATAGATGGAGAAGGAGGAAAGGGACAAAAGGTAGGGAGGTTCTTAGAGTGAACTCCTTGAATGAAAAGGAAAAGGAGAAGGAGTACGAAAAGAAGCTGAAGGAGGAGTGGGAGGGAGTAAAGGATAGAGCAGAGATGGGTGTGGAGGAGGAATGGGGATGGTTCAAGGAGGGAGTCTTAAAGTGTGCAAGGATGGTGTGTGGAACAAGAAGGACAGGGGGAAATAGAAGAAAGGGTAGTGAATGGTGGGATGAGGAAACAAAGAAGGCTGTAGAAGAGAAGAAGCGAGCATTCACAGATTGGTTACAAAAGAGGACAGGGGAGTCATATGAGACGTACAAAGAAAAGAAAAGAGAAGTAAAGCAAAAGGTAAAGGAGGCAAAGAGGAGAGCAGATGTGAAATGGGGTAGGAGTATGACAGAAAATTTTGAAAGTAATAAAAAGATGTTTTGGAAAGAAATTAAGAGAGGAAGAGGAGGCGAATCAAGTAGGGAAGAAAAGGTAAAAGGTACAGATGGAGAGTTGATAATGGAAGAGATGGCAGTGAGGGGAAGATGGGCAGAATATTTTAGGGAGTTGCTGAATGTGAAGGAGGATAGGGAAGGAAAGAGAGCTGTAGTGGGAAATGCGAAGAAAATGAGAGTGATGAGTGAGGAGAATGGAGGAGAAATAAGGAAGGATGAGGTGAAGGCAGCTGTAAAGATGATGAAAGCAGGTAAGGCACCTGGTCTGGATGGATGTCATGCAGAATGTCTGAAAAAGGGAGGTGCAGTGATGGTGGACTGGTTGGTGAGGTTATTTAATGTTTGCTGGAGAGAGGGTAGAGTACCGGAGGACTGGAGTAGTGCCTGTATAGTTCCTCTTTACAAGGGAAAAGGGGACAAGTGTGAATGTAGTAATTTCAGAGGGATTAGCCTGTTGAGTGTAGTAGGGAAGGCTTATGGGAGGATCTTAATTGAGAGGATTAGGAGAGGAACAAAAGGAGTAATTGGTGAGAAACAGTGTGGATTTAGGACGGGTAGAGGTTGTGTAGATCAGATCTTTGTGGTAAGACAGATATGTGAGAAAGCTATAGGAAAGGGGAAGGATGTTTTTTGGGCTTTCATGGATCTGGAAAAGGCTTATGATAGGGTAGACAGAAAGGCACTGTGGGAGGTTATGCAGATTTATGGGATAGGAGGAAAGCTTCTGGGAGCTGTCAAGAGTTTTTATGAGAGTAGTAGAGCATGTGTTAGGATTAGAAATGGAGAGAGTATGTGGTTTGAAGTAAAGGTGGGACTTCGTCAAGGATGCGTTATGTCGCCCTGGCTGTTCAACTTATACATGGATGGGGTGGTGCGAGAGGTGAATGGTAGGGTAGTGAGTCAGGGATTGGAGATGGTTAAAGAAAATGGAGAAAAGTGGGAGGTGAGCCAGCTGTTATTTGCGGACGACACTGCGCTTGTGGCAGGGTCAGAGGAGGGATTGAGGAAGCTGGTGGCAGAGTTTGGGAGAGTATGTGATAGAAGAAAGCTAAAGATAAATGTGGGTAAAAGTAAGGTGATGAGATGTACAAGGGGTGAAAGTGGCAGTAGACTGGAAGTGAACATTAAGGGAGAGCGACTGGAGGAAGTGGATAGTTTTAGATACTTGGGTGCAAGTGTAGCAGGAAAAGGTGGAGTGAAGGTGGAGGTAGAATGTAGATTGAGAGAAGCGAGTAAATGCCTTGGTGGTTTAAAGAGTGTAATGAGGAATAGACATTTGGGAATGGATGCGAAGAGGAGACTGTATGAAGGAGTGATTGTGCCAACAGCACTGTATGGAGCAGAAACGTGGAACATAAGAGAAGAAGAGAGAAGGAGTTTGAATGTGTTTGAGATGAGGTGTCTGAGAAGTATGGTGGGGGTTACTAGGCTAGATAGAGTGAGAAATGAGGAGGTGAGGAGGAGAACAGGGGTGAAAAAGGATTTGGGAGATAGGGTTGATGAAAGAATATTAGGATGGTTTGGACACATGGAAAGAATGAGTGAAGAAAGACTAGTAAAAGAGGTATGGAAGGCAGATGTGGAGGGAGTGAACATGAGGGGACGTCCTAGGATGAGGTGGATGGATGGGGTGAAGGGGGCTTTGGGGAAGAGGGGAATGTCTGTTGAGGAAGGAAGGGAGAGGACGGAAGACAGAGGTGAGTGGAGAATGGTTGTATATGGATGATGTTGTGACTGCATGAGGAGGAATGGGCGGGGAAGTGGGGGGTGGGGTAGTATGTGTGAGTAAATTTTGACGCAGCCCGAAGGGATTTCTCCCCGTCCTCGCCTTATATGCAAAGGGGGACGGAGAGGGGGGGTCGCCGATTAAATGAAGCGGCCTCGCTGTGGATGTACTGTGTCTTGCGACACTGCTTCTGACCCAGGGCGGTGGGCAGGGTGCAGGGATGACCCGTCATCCAGGAGGTGCTCAGATGAGAGGAAGGGTGGGAGGGGTGTGGAGTGTATTTAGGGATGAAATGGGTGGGAGTGTTTTTGTGCCTTTCCCTTTTTGGCTACCTCCCTTGGAAGGGGGAAAAAGCCTTGGTATATGTATGTATGTATGTATATATATATACATATATATATATATACATATATATATACATATATATATATATATATATACATATACATATATATATATATATATATATATATGTTTATATATAATGCTGGGGGCAAGGGACCCATGTCCGAGACGATGGATGTCTATGAAATAATGTCAATCTGTGTATGAATCAAGCAACCCCGCTAGCAAACTGACACAGAGATTCCTTGTTTGGATCACGTAAACTTTCAAAATGTTATAGCATAGCAAAGGTTTATTTATTTATTTATTTTTTTAATGCTTATATGAACATGGATGTTGGAGGAAGCGGGGCTTGTGGAACAGGGAAGTAGGTTAGTGATGATCCTGAAGGGGAGAATGAGCATTCGTAATATTCGATTTTCATTAGCGCGTGGCTCGGGGTGTGGGGATTGGTGGGTGGTGTGTGTATGTGTGGGGAGAGGTAAAGTGATTTGTGATGTAAAACGTGGCAAATAAAAAGCGGCGAGTGCTGTAAAGAAAATGAGCTGTGACTGAGGACGCCGAGGGTAATCGGACACACGCTCAGATAAGTAAACAAGAAAGTTTCCGTAATGATGCGGGTCGCAGGGAATGTATTATTGACAATCGGCTGATAGATCTTGA
>NC_134783.1:3245000-3250000 GCF_046742065.1 Oratosquilla oratoria
GTTCGTTGTTGTAGTCATATTGATCTAGACTGCAACAAGTGGGGGCCCGTCCGGGATTGAACCAATATATTTTAGTGCTATACGTTACTAGAACTCCATCGCAAGTGCTTTATTACAAATATTGTGGTCTTATGTGCTGTGTTGTGTGCGATTGGAGACTTCGCGGAAAGCACTATTGGTCAATCGTTCTCTTAGAACTCACATAACGACTTGTCACTGTAGCTAGGTTAGCCTATTGTGTCTAAATTATATTTAAGTGTGCTTAAGTGTTCTCGAGTAAAAATGGCAGACATAGGGCAGTTCTTAGCAGCCCCTACAGTCGCAGCGCTATGGGGATTCAACAAAGATAAGCTTAAGGCTGTTGCTCGAAGCCTTGAATTGGAGGGATGCTCCCGCTTGCAGCCAAAATCATTGAGGCAATGAAAATGATTATTTCGACGAGCGGGAGAGCGACCCCCCAGTACAGGAAGCCATAAATGAAACACAAAGCCACTTACAATTGAAGCTCGAGCTTAAAAAACTCGAGATACAGCTAGAATCTCTTAAACAGGGACAAGGTCAGGTTCAAACAAATAACACTCCCACATTCAACATAAAACAAAACATAGGTAGTGTTCCCCAGTTTAGTGAAGAAGAGCCAGACAGGTTCTTTGCGCTGTTTGAGAAAATGGCTAAATTGAACAAGTGGCCGTATGATAGGTGGACTCAGCTTGTCTACCGGTCATTCACCGGTAAGGCTTTGGATGTTTTCTCCGCTCTCTCAGAAGAGCAGGTTAAAGACTATGAGTTGGTTAAGTCCACCGTGCTTACGAGCTATCAACTTGTTCCTGAAGCCTATCGACAACGGTTTAGAAAACGGAAAAGGGAAAGCCAAGAAACATACGTCGAATTCTTTCGGCGCAAACATACACTCATACACAAATGGATAGAGAGCGAAAATGCCAGAACTCCTTCTGAAATAATCGAGTTATTTCTGCTCGAAGACATCCGTAATAACATACACCCTGATATACGAGCCCACCTCGACCAGAGAGGTATCCGTACGCTAGCTGATGCAGGCCCAGTAGCTGACCATTATTGCCTCACTAATCCTAAGGTACACTGCAGATCCACTCCCTCGGACCAACGACCTTCCCAACCCCAGGCCAGTCCCCTTCCACCCACGTCAACACCACAGGCAGCAGGACCTCGGATGACTACAGGACTCCCATCATCTACCTCAGGTAAGCCCGTTGCCCGTGAGACAGGGGGACCCAGTGTTAGTAGTGAGAGGAAGATTTTCTGCAAATATTGCAAGCGGTCAGGTCATGAGGTTAGTGATTGTTTTAAACTTAAGAATAAGAAGCCCTCTCTTGTAGGAACCCCCTCTCTCGCGATCAATGTGGCAGAGCAGACGGAAGTTCAGTTGGATCTCCTTTCTCCTACTAATAACCGACCTGTTGCCACCGCTAATTCTTCTCCCACATCATCTCCATTCGAACCATTTTGCTCATCTGGTTCTGTAGCTCTCACCCAGTTCAGTGAACCCATTCCCCTTAAGATTTTGAGAGACACAGGCTCTGCCTTATCTCTAGTGGCTAAGGATGCTGTCCCCTCCATAGAGAAGTGTTATACCGGAAATTGGGTATTAGTGAACGGTTTAACCGGGGGATCACATATCCCACTGTGCATGTTATATTTGCGGTCCCCTATCACATCCGGTTATGTCACTTTAGGAGTAGTGGATAGGTTACCTGTAGAAGGCGTATCTCTCTTGATAGGGAATGACCTCGCTGGAGGAGTGATGTTACCGAATGCCATGGTCTCATCACGTCCCTCTGTTGAGAACAATACCAGCCAGATAGAAAAGAACATTCCTGGGCTATTTCCTGCGTGTGCAGTCACTCGCAGCATGAGCCAACGGGAAAGTGCCGAGAGTAGTGAGCTTGTCAGTGGAAGAGTTGATGATGTAGTTCCTTCCTTGCCTTGTGAGGAGTCGGAAGTAGACTCCAGTCAAGTAGACCTCCATGATATTGGTTTAGGAGAGTTTTTTGAAGATCCCTCACCGGCAGTAAAAACTAGGAGTAGCTCTGATGAGGATAGTGTCACGGCCCTGGCTAGTTTTAGTTCCTCGCCAGTCACTAGGAGTAAGCTCATACAACTCCAGGCAGAGGATCCTGAACTAGCCAGCTTCCGTAGTAGGGCGGTTAGTGAGTCAGAAGCTGAACGAGAGGCCAGCTGCTACTACACCAGCTCGGGTGTATTGCTGCGAAAATTTCGTTCACCCGTCTCACCTGCCAACCACCCATGGGCAGTTCGCCATCAGATTGTAGTTCCCAGCCCCCTACGTCAGGATATCCTTAGTATCGCCCATGATGGCGTAGGCGGACATTTAGGAGTCAGAAAGACCTACACAAAAATTCTGTCTCATTTTTATTGGCCCAAGCTAAAGAGAGACGTCAGTACATATTGCCGTACATGCCGTCCCTGTCAGGTAGCTGGGAAACCTAATCCCACGGTTAAACCGTACCCACTACAGCCCATACCCGTAGTCAAAGAGCTCTTCAGTAAGATCATAATCGATTGTGTGGGACCTTTGCCCAAGACCCCCCGTGGTTTTCAGTTCCTATTCACTATTGTAGATTGTGCGACACGCTATCCGGAGGCCATTCCCTTGCGCCGCATCACGGCGAAGAATGTTGTCCGAGCCCTGGTTCATTTCTTTACCCAGGTGGGCCTTCCCACAGTGGTGCAGTCGGATCAGGGATCCAACTTTACCTCCCGCTTGTTCAATCAGGTGATGGAAAGCCTGGGTGTCAGGCAGTCGAGGTCCTCGGCCTATCACCCCCAGTCTCAGGGCGTAGTAGAGAGATTCCACCAAACTCTCAAACGAGTCCTACGGACTTTCTGCATCGAGACTGGGCGGGATTGGGACGAGGGAGTAGATCTTCTTTTGTTTGCTATACGCGACAGCGTGCAAGCATCGCTCGGTTATTCACCATTTCAGTTGGTATACGGGCATGAAGTACGGGGACTTCTTAAGGTACTGAAGGAAAGCTGGATTTCAAATGAGGCAGAGACCCCGTTGGCCTCCTATGTACCTAAGTTTAAGGAGAAGTTGCACCTAGCCTTAAATATTGCTCATTCAAATTTAGATCGCATGCAGACCAGAATGAAACAACAGTTTGATAAGTCTCATAGAGCTGAAGACAGGTATTTTGCTGTAGGAGATAAGGTATTGGCTCTTTTACTATTAAATAATCTCCCGTTACGGTCTAAGTATAGTGGACCATATGTAGCCCTAGAGCGTCAAGGGCAGGCCAACTATGTGATACACACCCCAGATAGGCGTAAGAAAAGGCGCCTAGTGCATGTGAACCTCCTCAAGCAGTTTCACGATCGTGATGAGGCTGAGTGGAGTAGAGCGGGCCTGTGTGTATGGTAGTGCCTGAGGAGAGTGATGCGAGTGATGAGTGTTTCTCGGAAACGCTGAGTGCGACAGGGCCTAAACTGGATAACTCGACTATCGTGCGAGACCCGAGTGATAAACTGGGACATCTCTCTGGTGCTCAAGTGGAGGACATCAAATCCTTGCTGACGGAGTTTGAGTGTATCTTTGGAGATATCCCTCGCCCCTGTTCGACGCTGGAACACGACGTGGAGACCGAGGGGGCTCTTCCCATCCGCCAACGTCCTTACCGCCTGAACGCCTTCAAGAGGGAGTACGTTAGGGCCGAGGTGCAGCGTCTCCAGGAGCTAGGCATCCTGGAACCCAGCCACAGCCCTTGGGCCTCCCCAGTGGTCCTGGTGACCAAACCCGACGGCTCGATGCGTCTGTTAAGACGAAAGCTGATGGGTATCCCCTGCCGAGGATTGATGACGTCATCGACGACGTGGGTGCAGCGCGGTGGGTGACGAAGTTGAACCTGCTACAAGGTTACTACCAGGTTCAACTAACGGAGCGCTCGAAAGCTATCTCCGCTTTCGTCACCCCGGAGGGACTGTATCAGTTCACGGTCCTTCCCTTCGGCCTCAGGAACGCCCCTTCCACTTTCCAACGCCTGATGAATTTCCTCACGACAGGGTTGGAGGGCGTCCGCTGCTACCTTGACGACATCGTTGTCTTCGGAGATACCTGGGAGGAGCACCTGGACCGATTGAGAGCCCTCTTCGCTGTGCTGGCGGCCAACAGCCTGACGGTGAACCTCGCCAAGAGTGAGTTCGGCCATGCTCAAATCACCTTCCTCGGGCATATGGTAGGGCAGAACGAGGTCCGGCCTGTCGCCGCCAAGATCGCAGCCATCCAACGGTATCCTGTGCCAACGGACAAGAAGGCTGTGATGCGGTTTCTGGGCATGGCGGGCTATTATCGACAGTTCTGTCCGAACTTCTCAACCGTTGTAGCCCCGATGACCGACCTCCTGGGGGACAAGAAGGTTTTCAAGTAGACCCCCGAGTGCCAACAAGCCTTCGAGAACCTCAAGACACTGATGTCCGGAGCGCCCGTATTGCGCGCACCTGACTTACGAGCGCCCTTCATTTTGCACACCGATGCCAGCGACGTCGCTGGAGGAGCCGTGCTGCTACAGGAAGGCGAGGGAGGATCAGTACAACCCGTCGCCTACTATTCCAAGAAATTCAACAAACACCAGAGGAACTATGCCACCCTTGAACACTTTCGCGTTTACCTAGGTAGCACCTTACATCCGATACGAGTGTTGACAGACCATAATCCACTTACGTTCGTAGAGCGGATGAGACACACAAACCAACGCCTGCTCCGGCCCCATAGTGAACTATCTGTGTCTGTGGTTGCTTCCTGTGTATATTGTTTGTGTATATTTCCCATGTACACTGCTGTGCTTTCTCGTGTATATTATTTATATGCACCTTGTGTCATGTTCCACGTATACTGTGCATTTATTGTGTATGTTTATTTTTGGTGGATTACTTATGTTGCCCATGTGCCCGTTTTATGTGTATGATTCATGTTCGCCTCCCGTTCGGAAGACTCACATTCT
>NC_134783.1:3252500-3257500 GCF_046742065.1 Oratosquilla oratoria
TCCCCAGCGCCGCCCCGGCGTGCCCAGCCCAGTCCTGTCGCCCCGGCGTGCCCAGCCCAATCCCGCCGCGCCGGCGTGCCCAGCCCAGCTGACCCAGCCTGCCCAACCCCGCCACCCCGGACTGCTCTGGCCAACCCAGCTGTCCCCGAACATCGATACATACTAACCACGTAAGCATGACGGACGATTAACGACATGAAGTAAGTGCATTTCGCGCACCCCTTTTTTCCAACTGGGATCCAACAATATGGTTTACAATCCTCGAGTGTAACTTTAAGGCAAACGGCATTACCACCAGCCTAACAAGTTTTTCACATGATTGTGGCCTCTTACCACCTGACGTACTCCTCCAGGTTTCGGGCAACCCGTTCTGGACCGTCTTGAGTCTTCCCAAGCTACACGCCTGCATGAGCTCTTCTCTAAAGAAGAACTTGGAAATGAGAAACCGTCCGACTTGCTGCGACGCATGAAGCGATTGCTCGGAGACAAATGCGTAGCATTCGACAAGACTATCTTGCTGCACCTATTCTACCAGCGCTTGCCACCAACCATCCAAAGCAACATCTTCAGCGCCAAGAACAAGCTCTCGCTCGAAGAGCTAGCCACGTTCGCTGATGACTTCATGGCTTCGGTACCAGTTGCGCGTCCTACCATCGCCAAGCTCGTCGACCAGTCCGAAACTCAGGCGTTAACCGAACTAGTCTTCAAACTCACCCTCCAGGTCAGCGCGCCTCCAAGAGCAAGTTGCCAATCTTCACAGACGACCCCCCGTTACCAAGATACCACCGCAGTCGCTCCATGTCTACAGCCGTGCACCTTCTCATCGGCACTGTTAAACAAGATGGGCGAACGCTAATGGCGCACAGCGTTCGCCAACATACATCGAAACTTTTCTTCGTTTTTTATCCACTCTCAAACATCACATGCCTCATAGATACTGGATCTAAAGTCAGTGTCCTGCCCACCATAGCAACCTGACACTCACTGCCGCCGGTGTCTTACCTCTACGCAGCCAACGGCACCATGATACCCGTTTTCAAGAGGAAGACACTTCAGCTAGAACTCAACCTTCGCCGATCCCTCTAGTGGACCTTCTACGTTGCAGCAGTTTCCCAACCAATTCTTGGCACCGATTTTTTGGCCCCCTTTGATCTCCTGATTGATATTAAAAGTCGCAAGCTCCACGATCCCATTACATCGATGTCATCCAACGCCAGGCCAACAACCGGAGTAAGTAGCTAGTTTTCAACCATCAGTGCCGATATCAAGTTAGCTTCTCTCCTCAGGACCTTCCCTGCCTTGACACAACCTTACTCCACGACCACGACTGTGAAACACCACGTAGTGCACTACATAGAGACTACGGGACCTCCAGTCTACACCAAAGCCCGTCGTCTAGCTCCAGAATGCCTCAAACTAGCCAAGGCAGAACTGAAAGCCCTCATGCGTCAAGGTATCATTCGTCCAAGCTCAAGCAACTGGTCATCATTGCTCCACATCTTCCCCAAAAACAACGGCGACATCAGACCATGCAGTGACTACGGCGCCCTCAACTCGCGAACTGCGATGGATGGGTACCCAGTTCCCAACATACAGCAGTTTTCCTCAAACCTTGCAGGAACTCGTGTATACTCCCGGATCGACCTTGTCAAAGCCTTCCATCATATTCCAGTCAACCCGCCGGACATCCCCAAAACAGCTGTCACCACGCCTTTTGGCTTATTCGAATACGTCCGAATGTCCTTCGGCCTCATGAACTCTGCCCAAACTTTTCAGAGATTCATGGACGAAGTCCTACGAGGTCTGCCTTTTTGCTTCACTTACATCGACGATGTGCTCATCGCCAGTCCAGACGAAGCCACGCACCAAGACCATCTGAAACAAGTCTTTACCCGACTACAAGACTACGGCATCAACATCAATCTCGACAAATCTGAGTTCGGTGTTTCATCCATAAAATTCCTAGGACACACCGTCACACCTTTAGACGTCACCCCTGTCTCCTCCCGCTGCGACGCCATCTAGGATTTCCCGAAACCTACAACACAGCGCCAATTCAAACAATTCCTTAGTATGTTAAACTTCTATAACCGTTTCATTCCAGGCTGCGCTCGACTGCTCCACCCGCTCTACTCCATGAGCAAGCCATGCAAGACAAGAGATGCTCCATCGTACTCAATTGGGACACCAAAACTGACGCAGCTTTCATGGCAGCTAGAGAAGCACTTGGGAATGCTACTGCCTTTAGTTTCCCTATCCCTGATGCCGTCACTTCAATCTCGACAGACGCTTCAGATACAGGTGTCGGCGCAGTTCTGCAGCAATACATCAACGACGCCTGGAAACTCATCGCCTTCTTCTCAAAGAAGCTCAACAATGCCGAGAAGAAATACAGCGCCTTCGACAAGGAACTCCTAACCATCTACAAGGCTTTTAACACGTTCAGGTATTTCATCGAAGTTTGTGGGTTGAGTTAACCCAAACAAATGGACAAAAAATGAATATAGGTGTAATATATAGGCCAAAGACATTATCATTATCAGACGACAAACTGTTATTTCAAGAACTGTCTAGTTTCTGCAACCAGGATTTATTGATAATGGGTGATTTCAATTTTGCTGACATTGATTGGATGACCCTTGAACATGGCCATATAGGTAGTCGCTTGATTGATTTTCTTGGTGACAATTACTTAATTCAGCATGTAAAAAAGCCCACAAGATATGGAAACTTACTCGATCAATTGATCACTAGCCGCGAAAGCATGGTAACTGATGTAGAAGTCGGTGAATCTGTTGCAAATAGCGATCACAACTTAGTCAGATTCAAACTCCTAAACAATTTTAGAATAGATACTTGTGTTTCTAAAATACCCGATTTCAGTAAAGCTCAGTTCATAGGACTACGTCAGGAGCTTCAGCTTACAGATTGGGAGGCAAAATTAAACGAAAGACCTGTAGATCAGATGTGGGAAATATTTCAAAATACGCTCACCAAGATGATTCAAACTTACATTCCTTTTAAGGACAGACGTCCCCAAAATCAGGCTCGCCCAAAGTGGCTCGACAAAGAAACCGAAAAAAGTATTGCTAAAAAGAGACAGGCTTATAAGAAATATAAGTGCTCGGGTGCATCTAATGACTATGAAAGTTATGTATCTATACAGAGAGATTTAAAAAAGACAATAAGAAAAAGAAAACGACAATACGAAATGAACATCGCTGATAAATCCAAAGAGAATCCCAAAGAATTCTATAGTTACATTAGAGATAAAAAGTTTGTTAGGAATCACATTGGTCCACTATTATCTGCTGACGGTCAACTTGAATATTCAAATGAAGGAATGTGTAATATCTTAAACAATTATTTTAGCTCGGTATTCGTAAACGAAACATCTCAAAGTGAATTCCAAAATGAAACCTGAGTCTAAGGTAAACTTACTCACTACGGTAAATATAACAAAAGAAAAAATTAAAAGGTGTATAGACAAACTCACTACGGTAAATATAACAAAAGAAAAAAATAAAAGGTGTATAGACAAACTCAAAGTTAATAAAACACCAGGGCCTGACGGTTGGCATCCAAGAATCTTAAAGGAAATGAAAAATGAGATTGTTGTTCCATTAAAAATTATTTTCAAGAAATCCATCATATCCGGAGATGTCCCAACAGAATGGAAGCTAGCTAACGTTACTCCCATATTAAAAAAAGGTGACAAAAAGAAGACAAATAACTATAGGCCTATAAGTTTGACTTCAATCGTAGGAAAAATAATGGAAACTATCTTCAGAGATGCTATCGAACATCATTTAGAAAGTAACCGTTTGATAAATGATAGCCAGCATGGTTTCAGACGGAAACGTTCTTGCGTGACTAACTTACTCGAATTCTACAACACAGTTATCTCGAATTATGACAAAAGAAACAATATAGATTTAATATATCTAGACTTTGCAAAAGCTTTTGATACCGTCCCACACGAAAGACTACTTACTAAATTAGCTTTACACGGAATAAGTGATAGCCTATTAGGTTGGACTAGTAATTGGTTGAATGGTCGAAAACAGAGTTGTTTTAAATGGAAAAACTTCTAGATGGAATTTTTTTTACAAGTGGAGTTCCTCAGGGTTTGTTCTTGGGCCACTTCTATTCATAGTATATATAAATGATATAGACCATGGACTAAAATCTACTGTTTCCAAATTTGCTGATGATACAAAACTGTGCGGAGTGGCAAATGATCACTCAAGCCAATTAGATATTCAAGAAGATTTAGATCAATTACAGCAATGGTCTGAAAAATGGCTAATGAAATTTAACACAAGTAAATGCAAGGTAATGCACATAGGTAAAAATAACAGGAAGTACGATTACAAGTTATTTGGAAATTCGTTAACAAAAGTGTATGGTGAAAAAGATCTCGGCGTAATTATCAGTAACGACCTCAAATCATCCAAGCAGTGTATTTGAACCTCTGAGAAAGCAAATATGATTCTAGGACTGATTGCGCGATCTTTTGATTTCAAAAGTCCATCACTCATTAACAAGCTATAGTTCGTCCACATTTGGAATATGCTGTTTCCGTATGGTCACCGAATCTCATTAAAGACTTTGACAAACTAGAAAAAGTACAACGGCGAGCCACAAAACTGATTCCAAATATCAAAAATAAATCATACGAAAATCGACTAAAACATATGAATCTGTTTTCCCTAAAAAAAAGCGTAGACTCAGAGATGACTTGATACAGGTCTTTAAAATTTTAAAGGGAATTGACAACATCATAATTGACAAAATTTTCACATTGAATGAGAATCAGGCAAGAAACAATGGTCTCAAACTGTCCGGAAATAGATTCAATTTGGAAGTAGGTAAAAACAACTTTGCCAAGCGTGTAGTTAATGAATGGAATAAACTTCCTGCACAGGTAGTGCAATGTAGTTCAGTTCGAAGCTTTAAGAATCATTTATATAAACACCTAATCAAGATGCTGTAATGAT
>NC_134783.1:3265000-3270000 GCF_046742065.1 Oratosquilla oratoria
CACAATGTTGAATGAATTGAATAACAATCATCTAGGCCCCAAAGTTGAGTGGATACAGTATATCATTGTGATATAATCATTACCCAAATTTAGAAGTAATGAAGTTGAAGTATCATCTCCTTAGGCCTTCACATTTTTATTGCACATGCTCTCCATTGTTCACCAAATTTATATAGTTACGTATAAAAAGGGAGAAATGCACACAATATAAGTAAAATTATTTACCTGGTTCATCAATTTCTTCTGTATGATGTGGCTGACCTTGGCATTTACAAAGGATTACAAAGGCGGAGCATGCCGACAGGAGACCTTTTGGTCCATATCTAGGTCGGATGCAAAAAAACAAAACAAACAAAAAACATATATACATATGTATATATACATATATACACATATATATCATATTAATAATAAATTAAAACTATAATAATGTAAAAATAACAAATAAAATACATAAATAAATGCATAGGTATAGTTGAATAACAAACAAACAGGTAAATAGTAAATGATTATAAATTGACATATAACTAATAATAAATGAAAATCAGACAGACAAATTATAACAAAACAAAAACAAATAATATAACATAAATTATAATCATTACAGCATCTTACTTAGGTATTTATCTAAATGATTCTTAAAGCTTTGAACTGAACTACATTGCACTACCTGTGCAGGAAGTTTATTCCATTCATTAACTACACGGTTGGCAAAGTTGTTTCTACCTACTTCCAAATTGAATCTATTTCCGGACAGTTTGAGACCATTGTTTCTTGTCTGATTCTCATTCAATGTGAAAATTTGGTCACTTTTGATGTTGTCAATTCCCTTTAAAATCTTAAAGACCTGTATCAAGTCACCTCTGAGTCTACGCTTTTTTAGGGAAAACAGATTCATGTGCTTAAGTCGATTTTCGTATGATTTATTTTTGATATTTGGAATCAGTTTTGTGGCTCGCCGTTGTACTTTTTCCAGTCTGTCAATGTCTTTAATGAGATTCGGTGACCATACGGAAACAGCATATTCCAAATGTGGACGAACTAACGATTTATATAGCTTGTTAATGAGTGATGGACTTTTGAAATCAAAAGATCGCGCAATCAATCCCAGAATCTTATTTGCTTTCTCAGAGGCTGAAATACACTGCTTGGATGATTTGAGGTCGTTACTGATAATTAAGCCGAGATCTTTTTCACTATCCACTTTTGTTAACGAATTTCCAAATAACTTGTAATCGTACTTACTGTTATTTTTACCTATGTGCATTACCTTGCATTTACTTGTGTTAAATTTCATTAGCCACTTTTCAGACCATTGCTGTAATTGATCTAAATCTTCTTGAATATCTAATTGGTTTGAGTGATCATTTGCCACTCCGCACAGTTTTGTATCATCAGCAAATTTGGAAACAGTAGATTTTAGTCCATGGTCTATATCATTTATATATACTATGAATAGAAGTGGCCCAAGAACGGAACCCTGAGGAACTCCACTTGCAACACTTTTCCATCCAGAAGTTTTTCCATTTAAAACAACTCTCTGTTTTCGACCTTTCAACCAATTACTAGTCCAACCTAATAGGCTACCACTTATTCCATGCAAAGCTAATTTAGTAAGTAGTCTTTCGTGTGGGACGGTATCAAAAGCTTTTGCAAAGTCTAGATATATTAAATCTATATTGTTTCTTTTGTCATAATTCGAGATAACTGTGTTGTAGAATTCGAGTAAGTTAGTCACGCAAGAACGTTTCCGTCTGAAACCATGCTGGCTATCATTTATCAAACGGTTACTTTCTAAATGATATTCGAAAGCATCTCTGATGATAGTTTCCATTATTTTTCCTACGATCGAAGTCAAACTTATAGGCCTATAGTTATTTGGTTTCTTTTTGTCACCTTTTTTGAATATGGGAGTAACGTTAGCTAGCTTCCATTCTGTTGGGACATCTCCGGATATGATGGATTTCTTGAAAATAATTTCTAATGGAACAACAATCTCATTTTTCATTTCCTTTAAGATTCTTGGATGCCAACCGTCAGGCCCTGGTGTTTTATTAACTTTGAGTTTGTCTATACACCTTTTATTTTTTTCTTTTGTTATATTTACCGTAGTGAGTAAGTTTACCCCAGACTTTTCACAGGTTTCAGTTTGGAATTCACTTTGAGGTGTTTCGTTTACGAATACCGAGCTAAAATAATTGTTTAAAATATTACACATTCCTTCATTTGAATATTCAAGTTGACCGTCAGCAGATAATAGTGGACCAATGTGATTCCTAACAACCTTTTTATCTCTAATGTAACTATAGAATTCTTTGGGATTCTCTTTGGATTTATCAGCGATGTTCATTTCGTATTGTCGTTTTCTTTTTCTTATTGTCTTTTTTAAATCTCTCTGTATTAATACATAACTTTCATAGTCATTAGATGCACCCGAGCACTTATATTTCTTATAAGCCTGTCTCTTTTTAGCAATACTTTTTTCAGTTTCTTTGTCGAGCCACTTTGGGCGAGCCTGATTTGGTGGACGTCTGTCCTTAAAAGGAATGTAAGTTTGAATCATCTTAGTGAGCGTATTTTGAAATATTTCCCACATCTGATCTACAGGCCTTTCGTTTAATTTTGCCTCCCAATCTGTAAGCTGAAGCTCCTGACGTAGTCCTATGAACTGAGCTTTACTGAAATCGGGTATTTTAGAAGCACAAGTATCTATTCTAAAATTGTTTAGGAGTTTGAATCTGACTAAGTTGTGATCGCTATTTGCAACAGATTCACCGACTTCTACATCAGTTACCATGCTTTTGCGGCTAGTGATCAATAAATCGAGTAAGTTTCCATATCTTGTGGGCTCTTTTACATGCTGAATTAAGTAATTGTCACCAAGAAAATCAATCAAGCGACTACCTATATGGCCATGTTCAAGGGTCATCCAATCAATGTCAGTAAAATTGAAATCACCCATTATCAATAAATCCCGGTTGCAGAAACTAGACAGTTCTTGAAATAACAGTTTGTCGTCTGCTAATGATAATGTCTTTGGCCTATATATTACACCTATATTCATTTTTTGTCCATTTGTTTGGGTTAACTCTACCCACAAACTGTCATATGCATCCTGTTTCACTTTCTCTAAAACACAAGCATGAACATTGTTTTTAACGTACAGTAGAACACCCCCACCTTTCTTGTGGTTTCTATCCTGATGAAAGTGTTTAAATCCCGCAATATTAAATTCAGCTTCGAACTCTGTACCATTTAACCATGTCTCAGTTATTCCTATCATATCGAGATTTTCGCTTTTGACATACGCCTGTATTTCTTGAAATTTGTTCCTAATACTACGAGCATTAAAGTACATAGTTTGAAGAAACTCGTGATTATTTCTTTTTGACACATTTTGAGTTTCAATATCATGTCTTATATTATCATTTTGTTTTTTATTTATGCCTTGCTCTATATTATTATTATTTGGTCCTTCATTGACATTCAATGCCTCATTAACATTTCTCCTATCAAAATTAACATTTCCCCCATCACGGACATCTGGTCGATTACGGTCATCCGATCTATTTTGTACATTTTGTCCCCCTACGTCACCGTGATTCACGCCGGCCTCCCGTCGTTCAGTGACATTATGTCCGGCATCCCTTTCTAAAATTATATTTTGTCCTCCAGTGACATTATATCCTACCGTGATATTTTTTCCTCCACTATAATTACATCCCATCGTGATCTTTTGTCTTCCACTGTCATTACATCCTATCTTGATATTTTGGCCTTCATTGACATTCTGTCCGGTATCTCTTCCTAAAATTATATTTTGTCCTTCACTGACATTATATCCTACCGTGATATTTTCTCCTCCATTATCATTACATCCTATCGTGATATTTTGTTCTCCACTATCATTATTTCCCATCGTGATATTTTGTCCTCCACTGTCATTACATCCCATTGTGACATTTTGTCCTATGACATTACATCCTAATGTGTCATATCGTCCTCTAGCGACATTACATCCTATCATGATATTTTGGCCTTCATTGACATTCTGTCCGGTATCCCTTCCTAAAATTACATTTTGGCCTTCAATGACATTATATCCTACCGTGATATTTTCTCCTACATTATCATTACATCCTATCGTGATATTTTGTTCTCCACTATCATTACTTCCCATCGTGATCTTTTGTCCTCCACTGTCATTACATCCCATTGCGACATTTTGTCCTATGACATTATATCCTAATGTGACATTTCGTCCTCTAGCGACATTAAATCCTAAAATTATATTTTGTCCTATACTGGTACATTGTTCTACATTAATGCTATACTCTACACTGTTTTCCCAAGTACATTCTATTTCCCCTTCCCTTTGGCCTTCTACCCTAAAAAAGGAGCTAGTTCATTACAAACTCCCACAATGAGGTTTGTAAGAACATCTTTGCCTCTGCGGGTAAGGTGGATCCCATCAGAAGCGTAAAGGTCATGGCGCCTAGAAAAGAGATACCAAGGATCAAGAAAGTGGTATCCCAATTGTGTGCACAACTGCGATATCCTATCATTGATCCCTATGGCTCTACTGTTCCAACACGAGCCTGCGTAGATCCTCGGGAGGATCCCACAGACTACGTGACGGCTCCCACGTTCCTTCATCTCCTGAAGGAGGACCTTGTAATTCCGAACAAGCTCCTCTGATCTCACCCCACCTACATCGTTACTTCCCGTATGAACAATCGTAACCGTGTTCTTCCGTCCTTGCTCCCTGATGGACCGGGTACAATCAACGATCCCACGGCCCGGTTGACATACAAGCTTGCAACGTCATCAATTTCTTCTGTATGATGTGGCTGACCTTGGCATTTATCTCTGTGAGATTTTAATCTTGACATAATGCCCTGTAGATCCTGGCTGCAGTCTTTGCATTTAGCTCGGTACCCTTTGCCAGAAATTGTTGGTAGTTTTTCAAAATAATTCCAGACAGGATAATTTTTTCTGCC
>NC_134783.1:3297500-3300000 GCF_046742065.1 Oratosquilla oratoria
ACTGGGTGTCCATATTGTCGCTATGTACTCCATTCTTGGCCTTATCAGTGTGACTAGTATTTTATTCACCATTTCTTCGTCCAAGTAGATAAAAGCAACCTTTATTGATTCTAGCAAGTTGTAGATTTCTCCGACAATTGTATTTATCTGTTTATCAGGAATCATGTCTTTTGTGATCATTATTTCCAGGTCTTTTTCAGAACTCCCTTTCTTTACTTCCTTAGTACCCATTTCATATTGTCCTGATATATATATATATATATATATATATATATATATATATATATATATTTTTTTACTTTTTCCAAATTCTATTATGCTACATTTCTTTATGTTGAAGTCCACTTCTCACTTCTGACTCCATTTCCAAACCCTGTCTAGATCTCTCCGTAGTGACTCACAGTTCGTTTCTGTACTTACTTTCCTCCTCAGTTTTGCGTCACCTGCAAAGAAGTTCATGAAACATTCTACACCTTCATCCATGTTATTTACATAAATAGCAAACATCATCGGAGCCAATTAGTAGGACACCACTAATCACTTCTTCCCAAGTAGAACTCTTATCTCTGAGCACTACTCTCGTTTTTCTTTCATGCAAGAGATCCTCCATCCATTTCAATAGTTTTCTTGTATCCCTCCTACGGTTTCCAGTTTTCTTGATAATTTTTTTGTGTGGTACTTTATCAAAACCTTTTTGTAGATCTAGGAAAGCACAATCAGCCCATCCATTCCTTTCTTGCATTATATCTATTAGTCTTGAATAGAAACAGATCAAATTTGTGGCACATGACCTTTCCTGACAAAACCCGAATTGTCTCGGATTTAGTATATTGTTTTCCCCCAGATGTTTGTCCATCCATTTTTAATAACCTTTTCACAAATTTTGGCTACTGTACTAGTAAGGGAGACCGATCTGTAATTTGTTGGGTCTTCCTTGTTTCTCCCTTTATATATTGGTACGATATTGGCATTTTCCAAGCCAAGCCTTCCGGTATTTTTCATTTTTTGAGTGAGTAGCTTATCACCTTATATACTTTGTCTATTAGTTCATCTATACATCCTTTTGGTATCCAGTTAGTATTCAGTAGTATCCAGTAGTATTCCAGACGGTCCGTGCAATTTCCTTACATCAAGTTTTAATATTTGGTACATTATTTCTTTTTTGTGACAATTATTTCTCTCATGGGCGGAGATCTCAGTTCACTTCTTTCATTCCCATACTGTATATTTTATCTAGTGAACACAAAGTTGAAGTGTTTGCTCATGACTTCAGCTATTTCTATATCTTCTGTGTATTCTGTATTCCCTTGGCGCAATTTCCTGTTTGTTTTTCTATTATGTCTTTTTCATAGTTTCTTTTTTCCTCCTTGCATACTTTTACATATTCATTCCTTAGATTGATATATATTTGCCATTTTCAGGTTTTTTTATATATTTTCTCCAACTTTTTCAAGCCTTATCACTTCTATCTTTTGCCTCATTACACTTTCTGTTAAACCAGCACTTTATATGCACCTTTTCCTGTTTTTGTCTTTGTACATATTTATCCACTCCCTCCTTCGCTGTAGATTTCTTCAAAATCATAATTTTCTCCTCCACTTGTGTCTATTGTAGAAACTTTCCTAATTCGCACTTTTGAATGAATTTTCTAATTATTCCAAAGTACATTTTGATATACATCAGTCTTCCTTTTCTCTATTTCTCATTTCTTTCCATATATATTTCCTCTCTTAGTTCAAACTCATGTATGCGGTCACTATTCCCAATTGGTGTCTTGTATTCAATTTTATCCTCAATTTCAGTGATGGGTAAAAATATTGTCTCATCTCTATTTTCCTCCTACCTGTGGGTTCTTGCATAATAATGTATAGCTGATTTGTAAGCTTCCTTTGTTCTATTGTTTCTTTTCTCTCACTCTCTCTCTCTCTCTCTCTCTCTCTCTCTCTCACACACACACACACACACACACACACACACACACACACACACACACACACACACACACACACACACACACACACACACACACACACACACACACACACACACACACACACACACACACACACACACACACACACACACACACACACACACACACCTCTCATGGCGCTGTGGTTAGAGCTCTGGCATGCCACTACGGAGGTCCGGGTTCGATCCTCGCCCGGGGCTGAAATAATATCAGTATCGCAGCGCTGAGGGGTGTTACTCCAACTCTCGTGGGCGGGGAGTTGGGTGTGTGTGTGTGTGCAAGGTCATAGCATTACCCATAGATCGGACCTACGAGCTCTGAGCTCTCTTCCAGGAGGGAAATAGCTGTCGATCACGAGTCCAACACGTGATCCAAAGACCAAGTGAATACACACACACACACACACACACACACAAAACACACACACACACACACACACACACACACACACACACACACACACACACACACACACACACACACACACACACACACACACACACACACAAACACACACACACACACACG
>NC_134783.1:3307500-3310000 GCF_046742065.1 Oratosquilla oratoria
TCTTCTATTCTTCTCCTTCTTCTTCTTCGTTCTTCTTCTTTTTCTTCTTCTTCTTTGTTTCCTTCTTTCTTCTTCTTCTTCTTTCTTCTTCTTCTACTTCTTCTTCTTCGTTCTTTCTTTCTTCTTCTTGCTTCTTCTACTTCTTCTTCTTCTTCTTCTTCTTCTTTTCTTCTTCTTCTTCTTCTTCTTCTTCTTCTTCTTCTTCTTCTTCTTCTTCTTCTTCTTCTTCTTCTTCCTCTTCTTTCTTCCGTCTTTTCTTATTCCTTCTCTTGTTCTTGTTGTTCTTGTTCTTGTTCTTCTTCTTCTTCTTCTTCTTCTTCTTCTTCTTCTTCTTCTTCTTCTTCTTCTTCTTCTTCTTCTTCTTCTCTCTATCTTCTTCTTCTTCTTCTTCTTCTTCTTCTTCTTCTTCTTCTTCTTTTCTGCCTTTTCTTCTTCCTCTTCTTCTGCGTCTTTTTCTTCTATTTCTTTTTCTTCTTTCTCTTCTTCTTATGTCTCTTCTTCTTCCTCTCCTTCTTCTACCTCTCCTTCTTCTTCTGTATTCTTTTTCTTTTTCTTCTTCTTCTTCTTCTTATTCTTATTCTTCTTCTTCCTTCTTCCTCTTCTTCTTCTTCTTCTTCATCTTACTTCTTCTCGTCTTCTTCTTTCTTCTTCTTCCTTTTCTTCTTCTTCTTCTTCTCTTCTTCTTCTTCTATTCTTCTTTCTTCTTCTTCTCTTCGTCTTCTTCCTCTTCTTCTTCTTCTTTCTTTCTTCTCCCTTCCTTCTTCTTCTTCTTCTTCTTCTTCTTCTTCTTCTTCTTCTTCTTCTTCTTCTTCTTCTTCTTCATCGTACTTCTTCTTTTCTTCGTGCTCTCTTTCTTCTGTCTTCTTTCGCTCTTTCTCTTCTTCTTCGTCTCTCTTCTTCCTTCTTCTTCTTCTTCTTCTTCTTCTTCTTCTCTCTTCTTTTTCTTTCTTCTTTCTTCTCTTCTTCTCTCTTCTTCTTTTCCCTCTCTCTTCCTCTTCTTTTATTGCTTCCTCTTCCTCCTCAGCCCTTTCCTCTTCCTCCTCTTCCTCTGTCTCTTCCCTCTTCTCTTCCTCTTCCCTCCTCCTCCTCCTCCGCCTCCTTCCTCCTCCCGTATCCTTCTCTTCTCCATCTCCTCCTCCTTCTTTCTCCTTACCTCTTCTTCCTTCTTCTTCTTTCCTTCTCCTGCTCCTTCGCCTTTCTCCTTCTTCTTCTTCATTCTCTTTCGTCGTCATCTTCTTCTTCCTTCTTCTCTTCTCTTCTTCGTCTTCTTCTTCTACCTTCTTCTTCTTCTAATCTTCTTCTCTTCTTCTTCTTCTTCTTCTTCGTCCTTCTTCTTCTTCTTCCTTCTTCTTCTTCTTCTTCTTCTTCTTCTTTTCTTCTCCTTCTTCTTTCTTCAATCTTCTTCTTCTTCCTGTCTTCTTCCTCTTCTTCCTCTTGCCTTGCTTCCTCTTCCTCCTCCTCCCTTCTCTTCTTCTTTCTCTTCCTCTTCTTCTTCGTCTTCTTCTTCCTCTCCTCCTCCACCCTCGTCCTTCTTCCTTCTTTCTCCATCTTCTTCCTGGTCCTCCTTCTCTTCTTCTTCCTTCTCCTTCTTCTTCTCCTTCTCCTTCTTCCTTCTCTCTTCTTCTTCTCCCTTCTCTTCTTCTTCATCTTCTTCTTCTTCGTTTCTTCTTCTTCTTCTTCTTCCTTCTTCTTCTTCTTCTTCTTCATCTTCTTTCTTCTCCCTCTTCTTCTTCGTTTCTTCTTCGTTCTTCTTAGTTCTTCTTCATTCTTCTTCTTCTTCTTCTTCTCCTTCCTTCTGCTTCTTCCTTCTTCTTTCATTTCTCTTCTTCTTCTTCTCTCACTTCTTCTTCTTCCTTCTTTTCTTCTTCCTTTTTTCTTCTTCTTCTTCTTCTTCATCTTCTTCTTCTTCTTTCATCTTCCTTCTTCTTTCGTCTTCTTCTTCTTTTCTTCTTCCTTCTTCCTTCTTTTTTCTTCTTCCTTTTTCTTCTTCTTTTTTTCTTCTTCTTCTTCTATCTTTCTTCTCCTTCTTTCTTCTTCTTCTTCCTCTTCTTCTTCTTCGTCTTCTTCTTGCTTCTTCTTTCTTCCTCTTCCTCTTCCCTTCTTCTTCTTCTTCTTCTTCTTCTTCTTCTTCTTCTTCTTCTAATTCTTCACCGTTCTTCTTCTTCTTCTTCTTCTATTTCTTCTTCTATCTTCTTCTTTCCTTTCTACTTCATCATCTTTCTTCTTTCTTCTTCTCTTCTTCCACTTCTTCTTTTTCTCTTGTTCTTCTTCTTCTTCTTCTTCTTCTTATTCTTATTCTTATACTTCTTTTTTTCTTCTTCTTTTCACTTCTTTTCTTCTTCATCTTCTTCTTCTTCTTCTTCTTCTTCTTCTTCTTCTTCTTCTTCTTCTTCTTCTTCTTCTTCTTCTTCTTCTTCTTCTTCTTCTTCTTCTTCTTCTTCTTCTTCTTCTTCTTTCTTCTCAGTCTTCGTCTTCTTCATTCTTCTTCTTCTTCTTCTTC
>NC_134783.1:3325000-3330000 GCF_046742065.1 Oratosquilla oratoria
TATGTGTGATTGCCTCTTGGGCATTGATGCTCTTACAGCACATGGCATTGATATATCTCCTAGTCGCCATGTAGTGACTTTCTGTAATTTTATTATCCCTCCAAGAGATAGACCACTTTCCATTTGTGACTCCCCTCCTGTGCATGATCAGGTTGTTCAGTTACCTTCTATGAGACCTCCTTGCTTTAACTCTCCTATTCTTTCTTGTGCTGCCGTTGTTGTTGGAGAGCATTGTATTGGACCTTCAAGTGCAGTTCGAGTTCCGGTGCGCATTTCAGGTGCTCCAATTGGGTCTAACGATTTATCTCAGCCTAACTCTGTTCGTGTTCGTCGCCTTGCTTTGGAAGAGACTCTCTCCACTATTTGCGAGGATCATGTTACCACAGCTATGGTAAGCAACGTCACTGGTACTCCTATCACACTCTCTCCTGGGAGTCACTTAGGCTCCTTTGAAATAGTTGACGTTGATACTTTTTCAGAATTCACCTCCTATCATTGCAGCTTCTGTGCTACAGTCTCCACAAATGAGTGATATGCCTCTCTTGGCCTCCAAATTTGCAACGTTTATAGGTGAGGCTGATTTTCCTAATGAGACGCCTCGTCTCATTGAACTGTTAGTGACCCACCGTCAGGCTTTGGCTTTGCCTGGTGATCCATTAAGACTTACAGATCGTGTGGTTCATAGAATTGATCTTCAACCAGGTGTTCGTCCTGTTTACGTTCACTCTTATAGGTTGCCTTACTCTCGTCGGCTTGTTGTACAGTCCTTGGTTGACGACATGCTACGTGAAGGCATTGTGCAAGAGTCTCACTCGGAGTGGAAATCACCCCTCATTCTGGCGTCTGAGAAGGATGGTTCTTTTCGTCCTGTTATTGATTATAGGCGAGTTAACGAGGTCACTATTCATAACCATTACCCTTTGCCTGTACTAAGTGACCTTCTTCAGTCCATTGGCACTTGTGATACGGTGTTCACCACCTTAGATTTGAAAGCGGGTTTTTTAGCAGATACCCCTGGAGGAGAAATCTCGTAAGTTCGTGGCCTTCTCTACTCCCAATGGACATTATGAATGACTTCGTTGCCCCATGGGGTTACGGAATGCTCCTTTGACTTGACAACGCTTGACTAATTTGATTTTTAATGGTCTAATAGGCAACGGATTTTTTGTTAAGGGGGACTGAACACCTTGACAAAAAAAAAAAAAAAAAAAAAAAAAAAATAATATAAAAAAAGTTTATGGTTTTTCAACTTGAAACTTTCAGGTTTAGTTTAGAATATTGGTAAAACATATTATGAACCCAAGAACTTGCTGCGTCTTGACATCACAAAGTTATGACATCATAACTTTTTTTTTGTACGTAATCGAATACGTACGTCGTATTTTTTGTACTACAGACTTCTGCTTTTTCATGGTAATACTTATAGATCCTATAAACACTTTCACGCCTGCTTTTTTTTTATTCGCTATACGACGTGAGATATAGGTGTCGTAAGTATGGTCACTTACGTCACCCCTTTTTGCGCGTTTTTTTTTTTTTTTTTTTTTTTTTTTTTTTTTTAACTTAGATGAAGCACGTCGCTCTGTTTGTTAAGATATAATAAAACCGGTGTGGAAATAAAGATATACATATTATACACTACCAGAAGCATTTTCAGGCTGCTACAATTTATTATTATTATTTTTTTTTTTTTGGCATATCTTTAATTACAAATATTTGTTGTTTTGAGATACGAGCGTTTAAAGTTTTCAGCATTGTATATCTCTATGATCTATTATGCGATTTTTATTATATTCACACACATTATTATATAATGTATATTGAATAAGTTGGCAGTAAATATTTTCATATATATACATATCTACTATATGTATTACATTAAAATATATTTGTTACTCGCCAAGCGGTCCTTTTCATAATTGAAGATTTTGCGCATGTTTAAAACCTCACTGCTGGAGTGTCATCACTTTGTCAAATCATTGCAGAGTGGTCTATTTTTACTAGCAATGAGCGCCGTCTCTATGCTCAATGACAAAGCTCATTAAACATGTTTGATTAAGCTACACAGGCGCACTCCGAACCCCATATGTTTCTCCTTCGCCAACTATTTTCTCTTCCTCCTCCTGAATTTTCCTCATATTCTTCTCTTTATCTGGAAGAAAGCACTTTGTCAGCTGTGTTGTCAGGTGTGGTGGTATTTGGTGGTGGAGATGGTGTTGGCAGTGGAGGTGGTGGTGACTCGCGAGGCGGTGGTGTCCCTCCCACAAGCCTATCACGCCTTTTCCTCCTTCTAACACAACTTTCATTCCACTTTTGGCTAATTTTTTTTTATATTTTCTTTGGTTTTTCTCTTCATCGTGATGCAGTTGATGACTGGACATCTAGTAAGTGTAGTAATGTCCAGGAAATAGGGCAAACAGCGGCACAGGAACACAATATCTCCACAGACAGTGAGGTGTTCATGCATCAATTTACTCTGTTTGATAGGTAACTTAGGCTTGAGGTGTGCTGTGCACACAACATGGAAGAGGAAGTCACGCTGGTGCTAGACGTAAAAAATATAGCCGTTTCATGGAATTAGACAGGCGAAAGCAAGACATATTTATAGATATTTAGGCCCAATTTTTGTGTGACCCATTTAAGTTAACACAACTCCCGGGCCTTTTAAACTCCCTCCGTTACGCTGGGGAGAATTTTTTTTTCTTCATATTTTGCATTTAGAGTGTTTATTTTATTCAAATATGCCCATATCTAAAACTCATCCTTGGAAACTCAATTTGCCGAAGTGTTCTTTTTTAAGTCTAGTATCCAATTCATAGGTCATGTTGTTGACAAAATACTGATGATAAGGTCAAAGCGGTTAGGGACTTCCCTATACCTAAGTCAGTTGAGAATGTACGTTCCTTTCTTGGTGTGGCAGGGTACTATTGTGCATTTATTAGGATTTTTTTTTTTTTTTTTTGCTTCCCCACTAACACGTCTTCTCAAGAAGGATACTTCCTTCCAATGGCGTCATGTTCATCAGGAAAGTTTTGATTCCTTGAAACTTGCACTTACTGAAGCCCCTGTGTTGGCATTTCCAGACATGTAGCTTTCCCTTTACTATTTGTACAGATGCTTCTAGTACAGGTATTGGAGCTGTACTTATGCACCAAGTAGACGGTTGTAGATCCCATGTTCTTGCATATGCTAGTCACATTCTTAACAAGTCTGAATCTCGTTACTCTATCACTCATCTGGAGGTCTTGGTAGTGGTGTGGGCTTTAAAGTATTTTCGTGATATCATTTTTGGATACCATGTTACAGTCTACACGGACCACTCTGGTGTTACTCAGCTTTTTCAAGTCAAGCATTTAACAGGTCGTCTAGCCAGATGGTTTCTCACGATTGAAGAATTTAACCCAACCCTTAAGCATATTCCAGGGCATGCAAACAATGTTGCTGATGCACTTTCACGTAATATCACTGTTGCTGCTGTTACAGTAATTGACAACTTCTTTCTGAAGGATCTAGCCAAAGCTCAGCGTGAGGACCCTGTTTGGTCTGCTGTTATTTATGCTTTGGAGTCTGGTGATGATACAACCTTACCAGATTTACCTGTTCTCCTGTCCCAATTTTCCTTGCAGGACAAGGTTCTTATTCGTAATGTGGAAGTGTTTGAGCAGGATGTGGCACAACTAGTGATCCCTGACTCCCTAGTTCCTGTTGTTCTGTCCCTTGCACATGATGCTACTCAGGCCGGTCACCCAGGTCGTGACAAAACACTGGCTATGGCACGTAAGAATTATCATTGGCCAAAGATGCGACTAGATATTACCTCTCATGTAGCCCAATGTAGCTCTTCTGTCCAGAACAAAGGTTCTACGCACACTACTCCCATCTTAGAGTACCCTACTCCTGCTCGCACTTTTCAGACTATGGCTATAGACCTTTTACAACTGCCACGTAGTATTCAAGGTTCTGTGTATTTCCGTGTGTGTGTGGACCACTTTAGTCGTTTTGTAATATTGGCTCCCTTACGTAACAAGTCTGCTCCAGTAGTAGCCCATGCTTTAGTTGTTCATGTTTTTTGTCCATACACTACTCCTTAAGTGCTCCTTAGTGACAATGCCTCGGAATTTAGGAATGAGGTTTTAGCGAGCATTTGTGAGCGTTATGGCATCATGCAAACATTCGTGACTGCCTACCATCCTGCATCCAATGATCTTGTGGAGAGGATGAATAGGAAGATTTTAGACGTACTCAGGCACGTTGCTAGTAACCTTCATGAATGTTGGGAGGATTGGCTCCCCCATGTCAGTGCTTGTCTCTACGGGCAAGACGCTTCATTATATTATCTATTTAGTGGAAAAAAAAACTGCTCCCTTATGACATGCTTGACAGTCCTCCTCGTCCCCTCTACAATATTGATGACTACTGTATGGCCAATTCCAAAGTCACACTTTGCATTCTATTTATAGTTCTGCTAGGAGTCAACTTGATATTTCCAAGGCCAAGATGTTGAATAACCAGCATCTACGGGCTAAGGCTGTTAGAATTAGTATTGGGGTTCATGTGTATAAAAAGCATGCCTAACCGCCAATCTAAGCTCAATTGTAGATATATAGGTCCCTTTTAGGTGACGGAGTAGTTACATCCAAATAAGTTCAAGATATTGATCCTTCACAGGGACTGAGCGAGGTGTTACACGCGGATAGGCTTAAGGTTACAACAGTACCTATTCCTGCATTTACCCGGCCTCCGCCAATGCTCCCTGTACAAAATATGTCTTGTATATCTACCCCTTATAAATATAATCTTCGGTGAAGGGGTCATGTATCTACTTAAACTGCATTTGTGTATTGCTTATGATGTATTCATGGTGTCTTAAATTGCATTTTTTAATGTTTAGCTATTAAATATCATGTCCTAGACGTCCGTCAATTTTTGTGTTTTTCTCGTGCTTAACTGGCGCCAGTTCCTTTGTGTATTTCTTGTGTTTGTGGACAGTTCCTTTTTGT